>NC_091155.1:5333637-5426137 GCF_040958095.1 Procambarus clarkii
ACAGAGGCATGAGGTGATATAAATTCTGCCCATTTGTTTCTGCCTCAACCGGAAACCGAACTCGGGTTCAAGATCTGCCATTTTTAAACACTGTCTCCGTGTATGTATTTTCTTTTTGTGCCTTCAGGATCTGTTAGCTCTTGGACCCGCCTTTCTAACCGCCGATTTTCTAATGCACACACTTCAGAATATTTTTCCTCTATTATATCTAATACATATATTTCTCTCTCTGTTATGAGAGAAGAGGAACAGTACCTAGCTGAGAGAGGCACAAAAAGGCACTTTGTCACTGCTGTCTACAGCGCCCAACTTTCTTGATTCAAGACTGAGAAATTATCATTTTTTCTTTTCCATGCACTCCTCTACCCTCGTGTTGAAGTCAGCACTTAATGTGCACCAGTCAAAACACAGGGACCTCAATAACACCCGTGAGAGTACACTAGGCTACCGCTCTGGGAATAGAGTGGAAGGTAGAGCGTTAGGTGTCACGCTGATTATGTATGACAGTCCTGGTCACCCCTGTTACTTCAGTAATCATGCATGGTACACATATATATCATGACTTTCACCCGGTCTTGGAGGAAGATTCAGATGGAGGTTTCCAGGACAGTAGACATCACAGTAAGGCAAACAGATTAGAGGCACAACGCCGCCCTCATACAGAGGTAAACAGAAACTGTCCCGGCCCCATGTGGCCTAAGTATCAACATCCACCACTCAACCAAGGTAGACAGAATTCTGATTAGTAAACATTCATTATTTGCCTTCGCCTTAGACGACGAAGATAGGAGTGTTTTCAGAAATAGCAGGGCACAAAGTATCCTATATAATGCCATTTCCAAGATATTCAAGATCATTGTGCACGATATCAGACCTAATAAACAAAGAGACTTAATTTCAGTGAATCTGAAACACAGCGAAGAACTAGAGCTTTCAGACTTTACTGACAGCTGTGGATGCAAAGTCAAATGCTACAAACCACTAGGAGACCGATTAACGAAATATGTAATCCGACCTGTTGTTGACATTAGTGCAGACGACATCAAGGCACAACTAAGGCAAATGACATTCCAATCTCCGGAGTCAAAAACATTATGCGAAGAACAAATGGAGAACTGAGTGATACAGGCACTGCCCTGCTTACCTTTCTGGACTACATTCCCCCAATAGGGTTTGGTTTAATGGCTTCCTCCATAAATTAGAGGTGTACATAACACGTCCCCACTCAGTCTTTCATACTTAGCAGCTGCAACCAAAACTAAAGTTCTCCCTACCATCAACCTGCAATAAAGAATTGCATTGAAACAGCTTAACTTAGTCCATAAACTGCAACCTCACACTCAACCACAACCTTTCCTTGTATCTGATGTGTCTGTCACTGACAATCCTGCACCCCTAGAGTCCAATCCTCACCCACGAAATGTACAACTGAGTCCCGATCTTGTTGAAACTCTTATCACTTGCATTGAAATTGCACTAGAAAAACGCTGGTCCGACCCTAACTATTTTCATAACACAAGTAACTCAACCATCCCCGAGGCTGACCCAACAAACATCACATCGACATCTACAGACAGTGACATCCGCCCAAACACAGCTATCATTGCTGAATACACGTCGTTTAAACTGATGCTGGAAAAACGCCTAAATAACTCCTTAGCATGCTTACCAAAGTCACTCCCCAGGCTGACTTGCCACAAACCCCAACCACCGGCACGAAGAGTAAAAAATCCTCAGCTGTACAAATCTCCCAATTACCTGGCACTTTGAAAACCCCATAAACCACATTCTCCCATGACACATCCTTCAACCACTCCCAGATATTCAACATGGTGTATTACTGCCATGTCAAAGAAGACCGATGTAATCACATCCCGGATGTAAAAATCCGAAATATGACAACATAACAACCCTTCTTCAACTATCCTACCCCAACCAAATCTACTCTACCCCTACTTAACCTAACCTACCTACCTAACCTAACCTACCACAACCTAATCTAACCTTATACAAATTAACCCCAAGTTACTTAATGTAACTCACCCTACCATAATCTATCTACCTTAACCTATCTGAATTGCAACTATCTCTCAAACATACTTACTCACAATCTCACTCTCTTAACTAAACCATACACCTTTCATGAAACAGCAACACTTGGATACCACCGTTAACATCACCCCTTCATCTTTGCCATCCTAAGTCTATTTCTACTCATATGTTTTTCTCAATATCCTCACACAAATAGAAGACATCAGTAACTTCCAACCTCTGCCAAATTCTGAACTTTGATGCGCCACTGTAAGTGATGCATCTATCAATATCACCACTCGTGCAGTCATTGGGAGGAAAAAACCTTCATGCAAACAGCTCACGTCACGAGGAAGAAGAATAACCTATGCCCAGTGCCAAAGGAAAAAGTCAATACTCTTCACTCCTCAGTACCTCTCCTATATTTGAGACTATGCTCCCCAATCTCTCCAAATTTGTCTTCTCACTCAGTGGCTAATATGTTGTCACTTGGGTTTTCACATACAGGTCAGGCATGGCATAAGTTGCAATAAAGATCAAAGGATCGACAGCGTTTAAAATTGACAAAAACATTTACTAAGAAATGATATACAATAGAATTGGTAACGTGCCTCTGCTACCCTCACTTGATTTCAAAGCAAACGGTCACTCTCAATCTTCAATAAACCAGTGTTATTTTACTCAGTTGATATTATGTTACTTAACATTCAAACACGACTTACAATTAAACAATAGGGTTTCTAGTTAATCTGTCAAAATCATACAACGTTCAACAATAATAATAAAAGTACTAGGCTTCACTTCACAAAATAAAGTACTGTACTCCTTTAGCTAAAAGAGCACATAAACATAACCTAACTTATTCATGTGTATATATAATTCTAAATCATCTAGGCGCATAAAATTCATATTAATCGGATCCCTACTAGTTCCTATTGGAGCTTCTAATCAACAAAAAGGGGAAACGGGAGGGAAGATTACTATACCAGGAGCTGATGTTATCCTAGTGGCTTGATAACTCAAACTTTTGTGCTTTGATAAGGTTTCTAAGATTTAATAACACCAGGTTTCTCTGACGACCTACAAGAAATTAACGACGCTCGAAAAACAGCAGTCATCGAATGGTAGCAGCGCAGACTGCAGATGGATATCATTGCTCTCCAAGAGACCAGGCCCCCCCCCCCCTCATGATCAGGATCTGTGAGTGAGAGGGCCTCCTCCATCTTCTGAGAAGTAAAACCTTCAGACGAGACCAAAGAACACAGTGCGATTCACCATCAGTATTGCACTATTAGGGACACATCATACTACCGATGGGGAAATCCGAACAAATTTTGTCTCTCCAGCTCCCAAACAGGACTAGTCTGTGTAAGTAATTATCAAAAGAAGGCACCAAACCTGGAAGGCTATGTAGCATCATCAAATGTGCGGAGTAATCAGAGGGCGCTAAATATCACCAAGGATGCCAATACGAGAACAAAAACGCATAAGGCGAACGATATCAAAAGTATCCGAATCACCAAGAATTCTATTGAGAGACAGGTGACCGTGAGGGGTGGTCGGAAAGCAAGACACATGCTCGTCCTGGAAGTCAGAACATTCAAGAAGAACATGCACGACCTTAAGAGGGACAATGCAATTAGGACAATAAGGAGCAGGGCGATACTTCATCAAGTGACCATGGGTTAAATGAGTATGGCCAATACGCAACCTCGCCAGAGCCGTTTCCCATCGCCGGTTACAGTGGTAGAAGGACGGCTACGAGGAAACACAACATTTAAGAGTACGTAGTTTGTTACCAGTAACAGACGACCAAGAAGCCTGCCAACGGATAAGGATGGAGGAATGGATAACCGGGAAAAAGTCGGAAAATGAAATATCTTTACGAGAGATGGGACAAGAGCGAACAGCTTCCTTGGTGGCAGCATCCACACGCTCATTTAAAGACACATCAATATGGCTGGGATCTCAACAAAACTCAACCGACTTAAATTTATTGTGAACAAGAAACAGCCAACGCTGGATCTCGACAACTACTGGATGAACCGGATTAAAGTTCTCGAGAGCCATGAGGGCACTACGAGAGTCAACAACTACAAAGGAAGACTGACAACGAGAAAGCAGGAGACGAAGAGCATAGAGAATAGCATAAAGCTCCGCTGTAAAGATGCTAGTCTCCGGAGGTAAGCGACACATATAAGTGCGATCAGGAAAAACAACAGAGTAGCCAACACCGTCCGCAGACTTAGACCCATCGGTGAAGACAGAAACGGAGCGAGAGTGAGAAGAAAAGTGCTCAAGGAAAAGGCGTTTTAGAACCGTAGGAGGGGTAAAAGCTTTAGTGATGTGGGTCAAGAATATACAAAACTGTAGAAGGGGGGACTCTCCACGGGAGCAAACAAGGAACAACACGAGAAGAAACATTAGAAATACGAACGGAAAGAGAATCCTGTAAGCGAGATAACCGGACAGAAAGAGGGAGGTGGTGAAGAGGAACAGGAACCGCAGGAGGGGTAAAAGTTAAAGCACGACAGAGGCGAGAGGAAGGATGTTGTAAGGACCACGCAAGATAGTGAAGACAGTAGCAATCACGGCGGTCCTGGAGAGACAGGAAGCCAGTGTCAACATACAAGCTAAGGATGGGAGTTGAACGAAAGGCACCAAAACAGAGGCGCAACTCAGTATGGTGCAAAACATCAAGACGGCGAAGACTAGAAGGAGAAGCAGATGAGTAAGCAGGGCAACCATAATCGAGCTTAGACAGGACGAGAGAGGAATGTAAAGCAAGGAGAGTGTGCCTATCCGCTCCCAAGAAGTATGGGACAATACCCGAAGGAGGGTAAGGGCCTTAGAGCACTCAACACGGAGGTAAGAGATATGGGGAGACCAAGACAAACGAGTGTCAAGGAATAACGTCAAAAGCTTCGCAGAATCTTTGTACTCAAGGGGATGATCATAAAGTGACAAAGAGGGACAAAGAACAACCCGTTTCCGAGTAAAAGTCATGGCACAAGTCTTAGTAGTAGAGAACTTGAAGCCATGATCGGTGGCCTAAGACGACACGGCATCAATCGCAAGTTGAAGCCGGCGTTGAAGGAGAGGCAAATCATCAGCCTGACAGCAAAGGGTAAGATCATCGACATAGAGAGCGGAGAAGACGCCTGAAGGAAGAGAGGAAAGAAGACCATTGAGGGCAACCAGAAAAAGAGTAGTGCTCAGAACACTACCCTGGGGCACACCTTCGTATTGCTGAAAAGAGGCAGAGAGAGCGGTACCAAGCCGCACCCGAAAGGAACGACGAGAGAGGAAGCTGTGAAGAAAGAGAGGGAGATGACCACGAAGGCCAAAAAAATGAAGCTGGAATAGTATATGATATTGCCAAGTGGTGTCGTAAGTCTTTTCTAGGTCAAAAAGGACGGCAACAACGGAGGTCTTCGCAGCAAAAGCAGTACGAATATAGACCTCCAAGTTCACCAGGACATCTGTCGTGCTGTGGCACTTGCGGTAACCAAATTGAGAAGCGGAGAGGTAATGGTGTTCCAGGAACCACATCAGACGAACGTTAACCATACATTCAAAGAGTTTGCAGACCCAACTTGTGAGGGCAATAGGGCGAAAGTCCTTAGGGGGTGTTACAAGAGACCCTGGTTTGCGAAAAGGGAGGACAACGGCATCGAGCCAGTCCTCAGGGTCTGATGACGACTCCCAGATCCGATTATACAGACTCAGTAAATACTGAGACGTGCACGGAGGGAGATGGCGAAGCATCTCATAATGAATACCATCGGAGCCCGCTGCCGTAGAACCGCAGAGGGCCAGGGCAGAGCGAAGTTCAGAGAGAGAGACGGGATCGTTATAGGGAAGTCGAAGTAGAGTGCAGAAATCTAAAGGACGAGACTCGAGGACAGGTTTACGAAGAAGGAAAGATTATGGAAGATGACGACCAGAGCTAACAGAAGAAAAGTGGGAACCCAGTTCGGTAGCGACCTGCAACGTGTCCGCCACAAGAGTACCACAGAGGGAAGGATCGGTGAAACATCGGGAACGAACTTACCCGCTATCTTGCGAATACGCTTCCAGATCTGTGGCAGCGGAGTTTCGGACGTAATTGTGGAGACATAAGATGCTCAACATTCACGTTTAGCCGTACGGATGGCCCTACAGGCCACCACACTCGCTTTCCGAAAGAAAAGAAAAGAATCGGCCGTTTACCGACGGCGGTGTCTCTTCCAGGCTGCACGCTTACAGCAGACAGCCTGAGCACAGTCTGCATTCCACCAAGGAATGCACTTCCGTGGACCCCGAGAGGAAGAGCGAGGGATAGAGCGGAGGGCAGCGTCGAAGACAGTGTCACGAAAAAGGAGGAGTGAGCGAGAGAGAGGCAGAAGGAAGAGAGCAGAGAGAGTAGCACTGAAGGTAAAGAGGTTCCAGTTCGCTTTCGCAAACTGCCACCTAGGGAAGGAGAGGGGAGGGCGAAAAGAGAAAAGGGTATCAAGGATGGGGAAATGGTCACAGCCATGGAGGTCATCAAGAACCTGCCATGTGAAATCTAAGTAAAGAGAAGATGAGCAAAGAGAAAGATCAAGACAGGAAAGGGTGCGAGTCCGAGAGTCCAAATGCTTGGGCTCACCAGAATTCAAAATAGACAGGGAAGAAGAGAGGATAAACGGCTCAAGAAGGCGACCCTGGGTGTTCGTCAGAACATCATCCCAAAGGGAATGACGACAATTGAAATCACCCAGCAGGAGCACAGGCTCCGGCAAGGAGTCCAGTAAGTGTTTCAGATCAGGAAGAGAAAACGGTACTCTCGGGGGGGGGGGGGGGAGATAAATGGAACAGTGTACCATTTCCCCACAAAGATACGAGCAGTAGAACAATGGAGAGGTGAAGGAAAAAGTAAGGGGACAAAGGGAACATCAGAGCGAATCAAGAGAGCAGAAGAGTTAGGAGCCCCAGCAACAGCTGGGGCGGGGGGAAAGAAAGGAATAGCCACAAAAGCGACCAGGACGAGCACCAAGCATCGGCTCCTGGAGACAGATACAAAGGGGTGAAAATCGAGAAATCAGAAGTTGGAGTTCATAGAAATTGGTGCAATAACCCCGAACGTTCCATTGAAGAATAGACATCGACGAGAAGAGAAAGGACAACAACAGAGAACAAGGAAGAAACAAAGGCGAAAGAGCAACATAGCACGTTAAAGAAGATCAGGATCGGGATCAGGGTCAGCAAAGTCAGGGTTAGGGGGAATGGGTAAACTGAGCAAAGACGGAGGGAAGGAAGCGGGAGAACAGACCAGAGGCAGACGGGCGAGGTCCAGAGGAGGAGGAGGAGGAAAAAGAGGAGGAGGCAACCGAGAAGAGTAGTCAAGGACAGCAGCAGGAGGAGGGGGAGTAGAAAGATGGGAGCGCACCTCAGCAAGGGCAGCAACCGAGAGGGAAGCGGGGGCCAGAGAAACCTCCATAGCAGGAACAGGAGGCGCAACCACCGAAATGGGAGGGGAAGGGGCGATAGAGTCAGAAGTAGGGGCCGAGGAAGAAAGCAAAGCCTTCTTACCCGCCTGGGAGGAGGAAGGAGAGGAGCCAGGATTACGCTTCTGACTTAAAGAGACAGGTGTCCCAGCAACTACGTACTGGGCAACGGATTCCAGGGTCTCAACAGGAGAAGCTGAACGAGAGCACACACGACGACCGGTAGGAGAGCGATGGACATCGGCCTTCACTGACAGATGGCGGGGAGAGTCAATAGATGGAGGAGAAGGATGGGAAGGAGGATCGGAGCGAGACGAGGAAGAGGACACAGGAGACATGACAGACCGGGCAGAAAGAAGGGGAACCCTAGACAGAGGACAAGGAGGGGGACCCTTTGGGACAGAACTCAAAGGAACAGAGGAGGGGGCAGTGGGCGTATCAGGGTCCAAGACCCGGAAACGGTTGTGGGTTTGAGGAAGCTGGGAAGGACGAGGAGAGGAAGAGCGCAATACGCGAGCATAAGAGACGTTAGCATAAGGCGGGAGCCGGCGAACCTGGTGCCTCACCTCAGGAAAAGATAAACGCTCCCAGTACTTCTAATTGAGGGCGACTGCCTCAAGATTGGAATGGATACAGGCACAGGAGAAGGTTTGGTGGGCCTCACCGCAGTTGAGGCAGCAAGCCAGGGGAGAAGTGCACTCCGACTTAGAGTGGCCTTCGCCCCCACACAAAGGACAGAGAGAGACAGTCCCAGAGCAGCGGAGGGCACCATGCCCAAACCTCCAGCACTTGTTACAAAGCCGAGGAGAAGGAATGTACTTCTGGACAGAGCACCTGGCACCAGCAAGAATGACAGAGGGTGGAAGGGTCCTACCATCAAAGGTAATCTTCACAACCCGAAGAGGTTGATGGCGACGACCACAAGGGGGACGAGTAAACGAGTCTACCTGGAGGACAGAATGGCCCTGGGCCTCAAGAATATGCCGAATATCATCGTGGCAGTCCTGCAGATTCCAAAAACCGGTCGCAACATGGGGCGGGAAGAGAATAGTGCCAACACTGGCATTCAATCGAGTGTTCTTTCAGACCCGAACAGGGATCTCGCCAAGGCAGGATAAGACAGCCTAGTGGGAAGCTGCATCCTGAGAAGGAGCAGCAACGACACGTGCACTGAGGCGAGTAGGGTTGAAGGTAACAGAGGCATCCACAGAATCAACAAGATGCCGATGGAGGGAGAAATCATAGGAGGTGCAGAATCAAGAGGGATCTGCCGTCCAGGACTTGAGACCACAACGTTCCCAGCTCGATTCCACATCTTGAACGTCTGCACACTTCTCCTCTCTTGGAGATATATCACTAGGGGTTCCTTTCTGACGGGAGCTCAAACGGAGCACAGCTTCCCCTTGCGATGTCTGGCACTCAAGTGAGGTCAAAGCCCTCCAGAAACGAGCCTCACGCCTCCAGCAAATTATCCACATCTCCTAACCAGTCATTTACCTATTTTCTTATTCACGGCCCATAATCTCAAATTGTTCATCAAATCCAACCAACTATTTTACATCTGTGTCTTCACCTCTATAATTCCTAGACCTTCTAGTCAGGTCAGACTTGATAGAATAATTCTCAAAGGGGAGACTCGTTTTTCGGCTACCTGGGATCATAACACTGTACAACGAAAAGGCAATGTAAAGGATCAGGGTGTACTCATGTCAGAAGAACTTACCTTTAAAGAACACAATAAAGTAGCCGTCACAACTGCAAGAAAAATGAAAGGTTGGATAACAAGAACTTTTCACACTAGAGATGCTATACCGATGATGATACGTTTCAAAACGCTTGTGCTCTCTAGAGTGGAGTATTGCTGCACAATGACAGCCCCTTTCAAAGCTAGAGAAATTGCTGACCTGGAGAGCGTGCAGAGATCCTTTACTGCTAGAATCCACTCAGTAAAACATCTAAATTACTGGGACCGACTTAAGAGCCTAAATCTGTACTCCCTTGAGCGCAGGCGGGAGAGATACATAATAATTTACACTTGGAAAATAATTGAGGGGCTGGTCCCAAACCTGCACACAGAAATAACATCACATGAGACCAGAAAACATGGCAGAATGTGCAGAATACCCCCGTTGAAAAGCAGAGGTGCAACAGATACTCTGAGAGACAACTTTATCAACATCAGAGGCCCGAGACTGTTCAACACGCTACCACTACACATAAGGGACATAACTGGGCGACCCCTCACAGTGTTCAAGAGAGAACTGGATAAGCACCTCCAAAGGATACCTGATCAACCAGGCTGTGACTCATACGTCAGGCTGCGAGCAGCCGCGTCTAACAGCCTGGTTGATCAGTCCAGCAACCAGGAGGCCTGGTCGACGACCGGGCCGCGGGGACGCTAAGCCCCGGAAGCACCTCAAGGTAACCATGCATTCCAATCAAGATGAGTGCTTCTTTCTTCGCATGCTGTTGGTAAATGTGCTCGGTCCAACGTCTTTCCAGCAATTGAGATTTGTCAGTGGCGTAACACATACCACTTTCCGTAGTGCATGTCAAGCTATGAATTGATTGGAGAATGACCGACACTGGGAAATATGCATTAATGACACGTCACATCCAAATCAAATTCGTGCATTGTTTGCAATCATATTAACCCCCGCCTCTCCTTCATCTCCAACAGAGTTATGCAAGAAACACAAATCACACATGGCTGAAGATATTGTCCGTCGAATACGCAAGGAAAATTCAAATATGAACATGAATTTCACAGCAAAAATCTGCAACAAAGCGTTGATAATGATTGGAGATTTGTGCTTAGAAATTGCGAACAAAGTTCTCATTCAATTTGGAATGCCATCACTGAATCGATCTGCTGCTGCTATGTTCAATGTAGAATTGCGTCGTGAACAAAATTTCAACACGGGTGATCTGTTATCGTATGTGCAATCAAATATTCTTTCTAATTAGATTGATTTTGGCAGCATTTCGATCACAAAATGGCATAACCTTAGCTCATGCATCGTCCAGAATAGCTGCGACATTGCTAGCAGGTGGAAGAACTGCTACTTTGGCTTTGAAATTGCCATTGGACATGCATTTCACTGAAACTCCCTCGTGTAACATTTCCAAAGCTTTCAGCATGGGAAACGTATTGCAGAAATATAAACTTAATGTTTGAGATGAATGCATAATGGCCCACAAAAAATCGTTAGAGGCTCTTGATCGATCATTGCAAGATTTGCGTGGAAACATCAGACCATTTAGGAATGCATTAATATTGCTTGCAGGAGATTTCATGCAAACATTACCTGTAATTCCTCGATCGACACCAGCAGACGAAATAAATGCTTCCTTGAAATACTCTACTTTGTGGCGCCGCATAAAGATGTTAAAATTAACTACAAATATATGTGCTCAGCTCCAAAACGACTCATCAGCTGAGATATTCTCACGGCAATTTCAAGAAATTGGGAACGTAAACGTGCCGGTTGATCTGACCTCAGGACGAATTTCATTGCCTCATAAGTTCTACAATTTAGTGATGTCAAAAGAAGAATTAGTTGAAAAGTATTTCCCAATATTCAAACCAATTATAAGAATCACGATTGGTTGAGTGAACGAGCAGTTCTTGTGGCCAAGAACAAAGACGTCTAAGAACTTAATAATATTATTCAGTCTAATATACAAAGCAAGGCAGTCACATACAAGTCCGTCGACACTGTGATGGAAGGAGATGAAGCGGTCAATTATCCAACAGAATTTTTTAATTCACTCGATCTGTCAGGGACACCACCACACGTACGGCAATTGAAAATCGGTGTGCCAATTATCATCTTACGAAATATCAACCAGCAAAATCTTAGCAACGGCACTCGGCTTGCAGTAAAAAATTATTCAGCAACGTCGTAGAAGCAACAATCTTGACAGGACCTTTCAAAGGTGAAGATGTCCTCATTCCTCACAATCCTATGATTCCAACGGATTTGCCATTTCAGTTTAAGAGAGTGTAATTCCCAATTCGATTGGCGTTTGCAATCACCAACAACAAAGCTCAGCGCCAATCTTTAGAATTGTGCGGTTTAGATCTAAACACGGACTGCTTCTCACATGGACAATTATATGTTCCGTGTTCTAGAGCCGGCAATCAGACAATCTCTGTATCTTCACAGACAGTGGAACAAGAAAAAATATTGTATACCCACAAGCATTGTGAAATTAAACATGTTAGAAACGTGCATTTTCTCTTTTCTTTCATTTCCATTCAACCAGACTGAGCCACAGCAACGCGTGGCGGGTACAGCTAGTATATAAATAAAAGTGGAAATGTTCGTTTGTGCATAACCGCTAATCTCCAAAAGTTCTTCACCGATTGCTTTGAATTTTTTACACAACGTTCCATTCGCACCCGGCCAGGTTTTTATATACATTCTATATAGATGTCATGTCTGTGACGGAAAAAAACATGCTTTTTCTGAAAAACTGTGCTTTTCATGTTAGAGAAATCTTCGAAACCTCTTTACTGATTTCTTTGAAATTTTGACTCAATGTTGCATTCGAACAGGCGCGTCTTTTTATATATCTATTATATACATGGCTCACCTGTGACAGGAAATAACATGCTTTTTTGAAAAAACAGCGCCATCTGTGGGACTCGAGAGCAATACATGCTGTAATCTAGAAAAGTTCTTCACCGATTGCTTTGAAATTTTGACAACGTTGCATTCGAATAGGCGCGTCATTTTATATACCTACTATAGAGATGCCACCCATGTGACAGGTAAAAACATGCGTTTTTGAAACACAGCCCCATCTGTTGGGCATAATAGCAACATGCATGCTATCTACATAAATAATAATGGAAATGTTCGTTTATTCAAAATCGCTAGTCTCCGAAAGTTCTTCGCCAATTGCCTTGAAATTTTCACACAACGTTCCATTCGCATTCGAATGGATTTTTATATACATACTATATAGATGTCGCTTCTGTGATGGGGAACAAACATGCTTTTTTTGAAAAGCTGTGTTTTTCGTGTGTTTTTCAAGTGAGGGAAATCTTCATAACCTTTTAACCGACTGCTTTGAAATCTTGATATAACATTGCATTCAAATAGGCGAGTGTTTTTATATATCTAATATATGCATGCCTCGCCTATGACAGGAAAAAACATGCTTTTTTGAAAAGCAGCGCCATCTGTAGGACGTATGACCAACACATGCTGTAATCTCTGACAGTTCTTCACCAATTGCTTTGAAATTTTGACACAACGTTGCATTCGAATACGTGCGTGTTTTGATATGCCTATTATTTAGATGCCACATCCGTGACAGGTAAAAACATGCATTTTTTTAAAAACAGCGCCATCTGTTGCACATAAGAGCAACATACAATATACAAGATATGTTACGATTCAATCTCAGTGTCTCCGATTGCATTAATATATTGAATTTTCATAGATTTTTATTTATTTTCATTTTCATTGAATTATTTTGTGTGACATTGCGCTGGAACTGATCTGTGTTGTTTACCATACTGTTCATTTTGTGGGTTTAGCTTATTTGTTTCTTTTTTCATTCCTTTCATTCGTTTTTTTTACTGTTCTTCTCATTTTTCAGTGATTGGCGTTTGAATTGAAATATTTTGTTAGCATTTATTTTTTTTTTAAACAAGAAAATGGATAACACGTTTATTTCACAGTTGCAAATGTGCAACAAACAGCTATGAATCCACCGGCTACAACGTTAACTGTTTTCTTCACGTTATGTCAAAATGACGCGTTTGCAAAAACACTGTTGTATTCAGAAGTGCCTACGTATTACACATGGAAAGCCAATAGAAAATCATTTGAACAATGTAAACGAGGAGAGCGAGTCGACGGACAACCTGGCATATTCAAACAAACTACGATAGGCAGACTGTACACCGTGCATTCCAATCAAGATGAATGCTTCTTTCTTCGCAAGAAAGATGGTAAATGTGCCAGGTCCAACATCTTTCCAGCAATTGAGATTTGTCAGTAGCGTAACACATGCCACTTTCTGTAGTGCATGTCAAGCTCTGAATTTATTGGAGAACGACCGACACTGGGATGTATGCATTAATGACACGTCCAACACATCACATCCAAATTAAATTCGCGCATTGTTTGCAATCATATTGACCACTGGCTTTCCTTCATCTCCAACAGAGTTATGAGAGAAACACAAATCGCACATGGCTGAAGATATTGTCCGTCGAGTACGCAAGGAAAATTCAAATATGAACATAAATTTCACAGCAGATATCTACAATGTAGGGTTGAAAATGATTGAAGATTTGTGCTTAGAAATCGCGAACAAAGTTCTCATTCAATTGTGAATGCCGTCACTGAATCAATCTGCTGCTGCTTCGTTCAATGTAGAATTACGTCGTGAACAAAATTACAACACGGGTGATCTGTTATCATATGTGCAATCAAATATTCTTAAGCTAACGCTTGAGCGAAAAGGCATTTACGATCAACAAATTCAAACTGTCAATAACGGGTTTGGAAATTTTTTTTAGATGCGCCAGGAGGAACTGTAAAACGTTTCTAATTAGATTGATTTTGGCAGCATTTCGATCCCAAAATGGCATAACCTTAGCTCTTGCATCGTCCAGAATAGCTGCGACATTGCTAAGAGGTGGAAGAACTGCTACTTCCGCTTTGAAATTGCCATTGAACATGCAATTCACTGAAACTCCCACGTGCAACATTTCCAAAGCATCCGGCATGGGAAAATTATTGCAGAAATATAAACTTATTGTTTAGAATGAATGCACATTGGCTCACAAAAAATCGCTCGAAGCTCTTGATCGATCATTACAAGATTTGCGTGGAAACATCAGATCATTTAGGAATGCATTAATATTGCTTGCATGGGATTTCATGCAAAAATTACCTGTAATTCCTTGATCGACACCAGCAGACGAAATAAATGCTTGGCTGAAACCCGCCAAACACACACCAAAACTACGACGTTGGTACAACGTTCGAACAAGTTTTAACCCCTCCTAACCAGTTATAACAACCAATATAGCAAGTTGTAACAACGTTCTAATACGTCATAAGCACGTTAAGCCAAGATGTAACAACTTTATTACAAGTTGTAACAAGCGGAAAATGGAGACAGTTTCGGTTTGTGTTTCCAGGGAATACTCTACTTTGTGGCACCACGTAAAGATGTTAAAATTAAGTACAAATATGCGTGCCCAGCTGCAAAACGACTTATCAGCTGAGATATTCTCATATAAATTTCTGGAAATTGGGAACGTAAACGTGCCGGTTGATCTGACCTCAGGACGAATTTCATTGCGTCATAACTTCTACAATTTTGTGACGTCAAAAGAAGAATTTGTTCAAAAAAATATTTCCCAATATTCAAACCAATTATAGGAATCACGATTAGCTAAGTTAACGAGCAATTCTTGCGGCCAGGAACAAAGTCGTCTACGAACTTAACAATATTATTTAGTCTAACATACAAAACAAGGCAGTCACATACAAGTCCGTCGACACTGTGGTGGAAGCAGATGAAGCGGTTAATTATCCAACAGAATTTTTTAATTCACTCGATCTGCCAGGGATACCACCACCTCACGAACTGCAATTGAAAATCGGCGTGCCAATTATCATCTTGAGGTTATCTTGAGATGATTTCGGGGCTTTAGTGTCCCCGCGGCCCGGTCCTCGACCAGGCCTCCACCCCCAGGAAGCAGCCCGTGACAGCTGACTAACACCCAGGTACCTATTTTACTGCTAGGTAACAGGGGCATAGGGTGAAAGAAACTCTGCCCATTGTTTCTCGCCGGCGCCCGGGATCGACCCCGGGACCACAGGATCACAAGTCCAGCGTGCTGTCCGCTCGGCCGACCGATCATGTTACGAAATATCAACCAGCAAAAGCTTAGCAACAGCACGCGCTTGCAGTAAAAAATTATTCAGGAACGTTGTAAAAGCAACAATCTTGACAGGACCTTTCAAAGGTGAAGATGTCCTCATTCCTCACATTCCTATGATTCCAACTGATTTCCCATTTCAATTCAAGAGATTGAAATTGAAATTGAAATAAGTTTATTGAGGTTAAATACACAAGCATTGTGAAATTGAGCATGTTAGAAATGTGCATTTTCTCTTTTCATTCTTTTCCATTTTACCAGACTGATCCACAGCAATGCGTGGCGGGTACAGCTAGTACAAAATATGTCACGAATTCCATTTCAATGTTTCCGATTGCATTGATAAATTTTATTTTCATAGATTTTGATTTATTTTATTTTTTATTGAATTATTTTGTGGGACATTGGAATTAAGCTGTGTTTTTTATCATACCATCCATTTCGTAAGTATAAGTATAGATGCCATACCTATGACAGGTAAAATTATGCTTTTCTTGAAAAACAACGCTATCTATTGCATGTAAGAGCAACACACATGCTATACTAAATATGTTACAATTCCATTTCAATGTTTCTGATTGCACTGATAAACTGAATTTTCATATATTTTGAATTATTTTCATTTTGATTTAATTATTTTGTGTGAATTGGGTTAGAATTTAGCTGTATTGTTTACCATACCGTTTATTTCGTGAGTATAGTTTACTTTTTTATTTTATCACAGTTTCATTTAATTTTTTAACTTTTTCTTATACTGTATTTCAGTGATGGGAACATCAGATCATTTGATGTTCCCAATTTTCTGATGGGAACATCAGACCATTTAGGAAGGCATTGGACGAGGGAGTGGGAAATGGTGGGGATGACGAGGGGAGGGAAGTGAGAGATGGTGGAGAGGACGAAGGGGCAAGGGAGGGGGTAATGGTGGGGAAGGACGAGGGGACAGGGGAGTTTGGGATGGTGGGGACGAGGGGATGGTGGAATGGCGAATTGGAGAATCTTTCTTGTAAACATAAGTTGTTGAAGATGACCGAAAAGATAAGATAAATAATTCTAACACGAATTTTCTCAATATACCTTATGTTTCTCTTCACTGTCAAGGGTAATTTAAATACAAATTCTCCAAAATAAATTTTTATTCTTGGTCTGACGCCTGAACGCGTTTCGTAAATCTTATTACATTTTCAAAGACTTAGTTTACACATAATAATTCGTCATACTTATACTCGTTTTGGGTGAGGTGATATGGAACAAAAGTTTGGGGTTAGGTGACAAACACAAGACAGAACACGTAACAATAGCTATGAAAACATAAGAATGGAAGTAACTGCAGAAGGCCTATTGGCCCATACCTCCTCTTGTTACTTCTATATTGGTTTGGGGTCTTGAAGTGGGTAGAATACAGTTGTGCATTAATTGGCTGTTGATTGCTGGTGTTGACTTTTTTATGTGTAGTGCCTCGCTGATGTCGAGCCTCCTGCTATCGCTGTATCTATCGATGATATCTGTGTTGTTTGTTAAGATTTCTTAACAAACATCTTATCAATCTTATCTTAGAAATCATTAGATTATCTGAGAAATCTTATGATTTCTAAGATAATCTGAAAGATATCTGAAGCAGATATCTGAAAGACTTCTACCAATATATATATATATATATATATATATATATATATATATATATATATATATATTGGTAGCAGTCTTTCCTGTAGACATATATTATTAAATATGACCGAAAAAGTAAGATTAATAATTCTAACACGAATTTTCTCAATCTTTCGTACATTACGCTTCACTGTTGGAGGTAAATTAAAAATCAATTCTCCAAAATTCATTTTTATTTCTAGTCTGACGCGACACGGGCGCGTTTCGTAAAACTTATTACATTTTCAAAGACTTTAGTTCACAAATACACAACTGAATAGAACTTACGTATCTCCGATTTTATATCTACATTTGAGTGAGGTGGAAGGGGTAATGTGGCATTAACACAAGACAGAACAAAATGTGGTATTAATAGGGTATTAATTTCATCAACACAAGACAGAACAAGGGTATTAATAGGGTATTAATTTCATCAACACAAGACAGAACACGAAACAATGGATATTGAATAGAAGTGTTTGTAGAAAGCCTATTGGTCCATATTTCTTGATGCTTCTATATTGGAGCGGAGTCTTGAGGTGGGTAGAATATAGTTGTGCAATAATTGGCTGTTGATTGCTGGTGTTGACTTCTTGATGTGTAGTGCCTCGCAAACGTCAAGCCGCCTGCTATCGCTGTATCTATCGATGATTTCTGTGTTGTTTACTAGGATTTCTCTGGCGATGGTTTGGTTGTGGGAAGAGATTATATGTTCCTTAATGGAGCCCTGTTGCTTATGCATCGTTAATCGCCTGGAAAGAGATGTTGTTGTCTTGCCTATATACTGAATTCTTTGAGGCTTACAGTCCCCAAGTGGGCATTTGAAGGCATAGACGACATTGGTCTCTTTTAAAGCGTTCTGCTTAGTGTCTGGAGAGTTTCTCATGAGTAGGTTGGCCGTTTTCTTGGTTTTTATAGTAGATCGTCAATTGTATCTTCTGATCTTTGTCTGTAGGGATAACGTTTCTATTAACAATATCTTTCAGGACCCTTTCCTCCATTTTGTCAGCTGTGGAAAAGAAGTTCCTGTAAAATAGTCTAATAGGGGGTACAGGTGTTGTGTTAGTTGTCTCTTCAGAGGTTGCATGGTGTTTCACCTTCCTTCTTATGATGTCTTCAACGAAACCATTGGAGAAGCCGTTGTTGACTAGGACCTGCCTTACCCTACAGAGTTCTTCATCGACTTGATTCCATCCTGAGCTGTGGCTGAGAGCACGATCGACATAAGTGTTAACGGCACTCCTCTTGTACCTGCCTGGGCAGTCACTGTTGGCATTGAGGCACATTCCTATGTTTTTTTCCTTAGTGTAGACTGCAGTGTGGAAACCTCCGCTCCTTTCCATGACTGTTACATCTAGAAAGGGCAGCTTCCCATCCTTCTCCATCTCGTAAGTGAAACGCAACACAGAATTCCGCTCAAATGCCTCCTTCAGCTCCTGCAGATGTCTGACATCAGGTACGTGTGTAAAAATGTCGTCAACATACCTGCAGTATATGGCCGGCTTCAAGTTCATGTCGAGTAAGACCTTTTGTTTGATGGTACCCATGTAGAAGTTCGCAAACAGGACTCCTAGGGGAGAACCCATGGCGACCCCGTCTACTTGCTTATACATGTGCCCATCCGGGCTCAAGAAGGGTGTCTCTTTAGTACAAGCTTGGAGTAGTTTCCTTAGAATGTTTTCTGGTATGTCAAGAGGAGTACAGGCCGGATCACGATACACTCTGTCCGCTATCATCCTGTTTGTTTCATACATTGGTAAACAGTGATTCTACGTCCAACGAGGGTCTCATCCCTGTGGCCCGTATTCCCCGCAGTAAGTCAACAAATTCCTTTGGAGACTTCAGGCTGAAGGTGCAAGGGACATAAGGAGTCAGAAAGCCGTTGAGTCGCTTCGCCAGTATTTACGTAGGTGTGGGTATCTGGCTGATGATTGGCCGAAGTGGGTTTCCAGGCTTATGTGTCTTGACATTTCCATATGCATATCCAGGCTTATATTCCCCAATAATCTTTGGCAGGTGGAGTCGGAATTTCTTGGCGTTCAATCATATCAATCAATCAAGTGTAGACTGCAGGTTTCCACACTGCAGTTTTCACTAAGGAAACAAACATAGAAATGTGCCTCAATGCCAACAGTGACTGCCCAGACAGGTACAAGAGGAGTGCCGTTAACGCTTATGTCGACCGTGCTCTCAGCCACAGCTCAGGATGGAAGCAAGTCGATGAAGAACTCTGTAGAGTAAGGCAGGTCCTAGTCAACAACGGCTTCTCCAATGGTTTCGTTGAAGACATCATAAGAAGGAAGGTGAAACGCCAAGCAACCTCTGAAGAGACAACTAACACAACACCTGTACCCCCCTATTAGACTATTTTACAGGAAATTTTTTTCCACAGCTCATAAAACGGAGGAAAGGGTCCTGAAAGATATTGTTAATAGAAACGTTGTTACGGACCCGAGCCCGACGTCCGAGCACGGAGCAGTGACGACCGCGCCATCTGTGGGTCAGCTCCCGAAACCCCCTCCAAATGGACGACGACACCTAGTGAGGACGAGGTGTACTGGCCACGAAGGCCAGTTTCCAGTCCTGTTCAGCTCACAACACAGCCACTGCTGACCTCTGGTGAGGTGGTGCTCAGACGACAACGCCATCTATGGAGTGGATAGGTGGGCGTTTGGGTCTGAGCCTGTAAGTGAGGTGCTTTAGTGTGTCCCTGTTATTGATGATGTGTCTGCTTACAGAGTCGACCTGGAACTGCTGTAAGGGAAGTTGAGTCAGTCTACCCAAGGCAGCCGTCTCGACACCAAGTGTTTTGCTGCAGCAGCTGTGAGTCGCCTCCCGGATGAACACTGTGGTGTTATCCTGCCAGTGAAGTGGCAGTTGAAGGATTGTCGTACCCGGGACTGACTGGTGGAGACGATTAACCACTGGGGTATTGTGGACAGGAGAGTGATCTGTGGTATCACACGAGGCTCCTGACTAGGGCGCTACCCTAGTATCGCTCGTGGAGTGGCCTGACCAGCGTTGCTGATCTGGAACCTGCCAGCCATCTGCTGGACTCGTGGTTGACGGCCTCCACGGCGGTGTCCCCAGTGGAACTGTGTTTTGGCTGACCTGTGGCCGGGGTAGACTCAGCTTTTCGAAGGATTCGTCGTGAGGCCACGAGAGCACCGAGAACTTGGCATCGAGAAGATCCAGAGTCTTCAGAAGAAGACGACAGTGTAGATAATACCCCTGTGTAGTGTTTATACCCTCCCCGAGTAATCTTATATATATATTTATTGGTGAAGGTGCTAATTATAATATTAAGTTTTTGCCTTTCTTTCCCTTCCCCTTTTTGTTTACTTGCGTTACTGATCACATCCCTTGAAAGCCACTACTGGCTTGGGGCCGGATACCCTTCCTCTAACGACATCAGAGTAAGAACCCAGTTGCGACCCGAGAGGGCCGTAACATAATTGGCATCCCCAGCGGGATCCGTCCCCTTGTTCAGTGTGTTTGACAGGGGTGGTGAAGTGGCGTAATCCCTGTAAATAATTCCCCCTGTGTGTGACGATTGGGACGTTATACGTCCTGTGCGGTGCTCGGAGTGACTAAGTGCAGTATTGTGCAGTGCGGTGCTCGGTGTGATTAAGTGCAATATTGTAGAACGAGGTGTTCGCAGTGATTAAGTGCAATATTGCGTAAGTGCGGTGCCTGAAGTAATTACGTGCAATATTGGCAAGTGAGGCGCCAGGTGCGATAAAGTGCAATATTGACGTAGAACAGTGCTCGGTGCGTTAAGTGCTAACGTGAAAGCGGTGTGTTAAGTGCTAAGTGTTCCATCTGTAACAATGGCAGAAAAAGCTACCATCGATGATCTGGACGATGTTCAGGCTTTTCTGAACAGAGAGGACTGTCTTGCCAGATTAAAATATCTGAGCAAACCGGAACTTGTACTAGTGAGCGCCTACCTGGAGATCAAGATCCGTGCCAGTGATTCCCGTGTGGAGATCTTGTCCAAGGTTCACCGGCATTTGAAGGCAGAAGAGAAACAGGAAGGCGAGACTCCTAGTATAAAGGAAGGTGAGGAAATAGCTTCCACTGAAAAGGAAGGTAAGAGCAGTGATATCGAAAGTGATGAGAGTGAACTAAATATAAGTGTACTTACTGTGAAAATGCGTGAACTAGAGATCCATCGTGATATAGAATGGAAAAAGCTAGAAATCGCTAAAGAGAGAGAAGAGGAAGCGAGAAAGAGAGAAGACAAGAAATTAGAAATGGAAAGAGAGAGATTAGGAAAAGAATTAGAGATAAGGCGTTTAGAATTAGAACGAGAAAGAGAGAGAGAAGAGCGAGAACGAGAAAGAGAAGAGCGAGAACGAGAAAGAGAAGAGTGAGAAAGAGAAGAGAAACGAGAGAGAGAAGAGCGAGAAAAAGAAAGAGAAGAACGAGAAAAAGAACGAGAAAGAGAAGAGAGAAGAGAAAGAGAAGAACGAGACAGGCAAGAACGACGGGACAGAGAGGAAAGAGAGAGACAACATGAACTAGAAGTATTGCGGTTAGGTGGTCGGAGGCAAACGACGGACACCAGTAGTTTCGATCCGGTAAGGAACATCAAAATGGTCCCAAAATTCAACGAGAGGGAAGTTTCGAAGTTCTTCGCAGCCTTCGAGAAAGTCGCTGCCTCTTTGGAGTGGCCAAGGGAGAATTGGGCTATCATGATACAGTCAGTCTTGACTGGGAAGGCCCAAATCGCCTACTCCACGTTATCCCTTGACGACTCCGGCGATTACGACAAGGTGAAGAAGGTCGTGCTCATGGCGTACCAATTGGTACCTGAGGCGTACAGGCAGAAGTTTAGAAACCTGAAGAAGACCTCAGAGCACACTTTCACCGAATTCGCCACCATCAAGGAGCGACTTTTCCAGGAATGGTGTGCCTCTCGGAAGGTGGAGACCAAAGAAGACCTCGAGCAGCTCATACTGTTAGAGGACTTCAAGGATTGTTTGTCTGGAGACCTAAAGACGTACTTGGAAGAGCAGCAGGTAGAAACCTTGAGTGCGGCAGCCACCATGGCTGAGGAATACATCCTGACGCATAGGCCTTCTGCTAAGTACGTCCCGAGGAATTACCAACGCCGGTTTGACAAACCTCATGACGAAGAGCAGACCCCCGTCTCACGAAGCACTAAGAAGACGCCCCCAAGTAGCCCTCGAAGAACTAGTCCTAGCAGTCCGAAACACCGGAGTCCGAGGAGGAATATGGTGTGCTGGACTTGTGGGCAGAAAGGGCATGTAGCTGCTATGTGCCGAGGCAGAAGAGGTAGCGGCCCACATAGGGAGGTGATGTTGATGAGCTGTGTGACAACACCAGCAGGAAGCCAGTCGACGACGACGCAGGAAGGACCAAGTTTGTTCGCCCCTCACACTTCAAGCGGGTATGTAACGAGTGATCATACTGGTAGATCAGTTGTAGTGCTCAGAGATAGTGGAGCAACCCAGTCCCTGATCGTGAGAAGCTCGTTACCCGAGGGAGTAAGTGTGGACGGGAGACAACAGGTTGTCCTGGTTGGGTTTCCTAGGACGCAGTATATCACCCCTTAGTGCCGGTACATCTCGACTCGCCTTACTTCAGTGGCACATGTGTGTTGGCAGTAGTCGATACCCTCCCTGTAGCTGGGATTGACGTGATACTAGCCAACGACTTGGTGACAGGTTGGAGCACCAATCATCCCAAGATTGTGGACGAGTCAGCCGAAACAGCGAGGTCTGAGGTAACAACAGGCAGTGGTAATGTCCAGGTAAAGACAGACCCGGATTTTGGTATGTTTAATCCTTCCTCTCGCCTACAGGTTGACAACAGAGTCTACAGAATTCTAGCAGAGTCTCCCAATTCTTCTCCCGACAAGGAACATGCGGTTAAGATGGCAGAGGTAACTGAGCAAGAAGAGAGGTCTTGTGTGCAAGCACCCACGGATACCAACGAGTCTGGAGCGAAGGCGGATGTGTACTTGCGGTATGGCAAGGTACAGCGTTCATTGAACCGGCCAGAGATTCCCCAGACATCAGAGGTATGCGAGGTATGTTCGAAAGGTCTAGTGCCCTCTTTGGTCCAAACCAGGCTAGTGGATATTGCCGGCTATGGACATGACAGGCTCAGGAAGCTTATCCCTAAATTAACCAAATGTTTCTAGCGGTATTTTTTGTTCTTGTGTGTGTTCTCAGTAAGGACCAGTGGACGACTCGACGGATGGTGGCTCCCTTGAACATCGAGAAGAGGTCCCAGGGATTGGAGACGTGCACAGTGAGTGGTGCAGTCGAAGAAGGAACCTGGAAGGTGATGTTGGATACAGGAGGTACGAGAAATGATAATATGAGTGACTGTTTCCGACAGGTTGACACCCCCCGCGTGATTGCTGAGCCTAGATGCAGCATTATGCGGAACATTGGTCGACCTGACGGTGGCAGAGCGAATGCCATCTTCGATGTACGAACAGCCCCGTTGGAACTAGGTGTGAGCCTAGTAGAGGCGTATGCTGTGAGTACTGATTTAACTGTCGCTGTCACTCTGAATTATCAGACCCCTGTATTCCAGGTTCCTATCTCCCTGAAGGACCGTCGGACCAGTACCAGAAATGCCGTCTGTGATCAGCCATCATCGGTGCCACGACACAGGGAAGTGTCTAGTCGCCCCACATCGTGTCTATACCGATCCTTACTCGAGAGATGTGAGATGATGCCCCTGCTTGACATCGCAGAGGAGGTGTGGAAAATTATGTCAGGCAGGTCATCGCCTGCCATTTTCAAGTTCCCTTTGAGCCAGGGTGTCTCCTTAGGACAGTTCTGTGGACGAGACAGCCTCGCCGTTCCAGTTTACAGTATAAGTGAGTCCATTTGGAGTTGAGTCCCCGTACTAATTTGGTTTGTGTTTCTCTTTATAGAACCCCAAACCAAATTCCTTTTGGTGGGGAGGTGTTACGGACCCGAACCCGACGTCCGAGCACGGAGCAGTGACGACCGCGCCATCTGTGGGTCAGCTCCCGAAACCCCCTCCAAATGGACGACGACACCTGGTGAGGACGAGGTGTACTGGCCACGAGGGCCAGTTTCCAGTCCTGTTCAGCTCACAACACAGCCGCTGCTGACCTCTGGTGAGGTGGTGCTCAGACGACAACGCCATCTATGGAGTGGATAGGTGGGCGTTTGGGTCTGAGCCTATAAGTGAGGTGCTTTAGTGTGTCCCTGTTATTGATGACGTGTCTGCTTACAGAGTCGACCTGGGACTGCTGTAAGGGAAGTTGAGTCAGTCTACCCAAGGCAGCCGTCTCGACACCAAGTGTTTTGCTGCAGCAGCTGTGAGTCGCCTCCCGGATGAACACTGTGGTGTTACCCTGCCTGTGAAGTGGCAGTTGAAGGATTGTCGTACCCGGGACTGACTGGTGGAGACGATTAACCACTGGGGTATTGTGGACATGAGAGTGATCTGTGGTATCACACGAGGCTCCTGACTAGGGCGCTACCCTAGTATCGCTCGTGGAGTGGCCTGACCAGCGTTGCTGATCCGGAACCTGCCAGCCTTCTGCTGGACTTGTGGTTGACGGCCTCCACGGCGGTGCCCCCAGTGGAACTGTGTTTTGGCTGACCTGTGGCCGGGGTAGACTCAGCTTTTCGAAGGATTCGTCGTGAGGCCACGAGAGCACCGAGAACTTGGCATCGAGAAGATCCAGAGTCTTCAGAAGAAGACGACAGTGTAGATAATACCCCTGTGTAGTGTTTATACCCTCCCCCGAGTAATCTTATATATATATTTATTGGTGAAGGTGCTAATTATAATATTAAGTTTTTGCCTTTCTTTCCCTTCCCCTTTTTGTTTACTTGTGTTACTGATCACATCCCTTGAAAGCCACTACTGGCTTGGGGCCGGATACCCTTCCTCTAACGACATCAGAGTAAGAACCCAGTTGCGACCCGAGAGGGCCGTAACAGACAAAAACTACAGACAGACTACAAACTATCCCTACAGACAAAAATCAGAAGATACAATTGACGATCTACTATAATACCAAGAAAACGGACAACCTACTCATGAGAAACTCTGTAGACACAAAGCAGAACGCTTTAAAAGAGACCTACGTCGTCTATGGCTTCAAATGTCCACTTGGGGACTGTAAGCCTCAAATAATTCAGTATATAGGCAAGACAACAACATCTCTTTCCAGGCGATTAACGATGCATAAGCAACAGGGCTCCATTAAGGAACATATAATCTCTTCCCACAACCAGACCATCACCAGAGAAGTCTTAAAACAAAACACGGAAATCATCGCTAGATTCAGTGATAGCTGGCGGCTTGATATCTGCGAGGCACTTCACATTAAGAAGTCGACACCAACAATCAACAGCCAATTAATGCACAACTATATTCTACCCACTTCAAGACTCAGCACCAATATAGAAGCATTAAGAAATATGGGCCAATAGGCCCTTTGCAGTTACTTCCATTCTTCCCTTAACTTACAAAATATTATACCCATTGTTTAGTGTTCTGTCTTGTGTTGAAAGTTTGTTTTCACCTCATCCAAAACTGTTGTAACATATCACCTCACCCAAATGCAGGTACAAAATCGAAGCTGTTTAAACTCTGTTTAGTTATAGTTGTGTGTCTGTAAACTAAAGTCTTTGAAAATGCAATAAGTTATTACGAAACGCATACAAGTGTCGCGTCAGACTAGAAATAAAAATGAATTTTGGAGATTTGATTTTTCAGTTACCATCAACAGTGAAAAGAAATATAAGAAATATTGAGAAAATTCGTGTTAGAATTATTAATCTTACTTTTTCGGTCATATTTAATAATATATGTCTACAGGAAAGACTGCTACCAAAATATACTAATATATATATATATATATATATATATATATATATATATATATATATATATATATATATATATATATATATATATATATATATATATATATATATATTATGGTGTGGACAATTAGGTATGGGTAGTTTTCGTAGTTATTATTTATTTTAGTAAGAAACAATCACAAGTGTACACACCTGACCTGACCTGTTCTTGTGTTGTTTCATATAGAACTTTACATCCCCACCAGGCCAGCAATAATCAATACATCCCCTGACAGCTGCTTCCTGTTTTCCGTCATCTTTTCCAGTTTCCATCATCTTCCTCCTAAGTGTTTCCCACAGTTGCTTCACACTTTTGTGTTGGTGACCATCCTACACTGCCACCTTGTTCCTCACCTTCCCTCACCTTCCCTCAGTGTTCCCAGCACTACTTGTGATAATGTCCCGGGGGGGGGGGGGGGGTCCATGTTTGTCCCGGTGGTAATGGAGGAGATTACGGATATGTAAGAGACAAGAGAGGGAGAGGGAGGTATATAGAGGGAGAGGGAGAAGGAGGAGGAGAAAGTGAGGGAGAAGGAGAGGGACGTATAGGGAGGGGGCGAAGGAGAGAGAGAGGGGATGGGGAAGAAAGGGAGGGGAAGGGGGATGAAAGAGAGGGAAAGGGGGAGAAAGAGACGGGGAAGGAGGAGAAAGAGAGGGGGAAAAGGGAGAAAGAGGCGAGGAAGGAGGAGACAGAGAGGGGAAGAGGGAGAAAGAGAGGGTGAGGGGGGAAAAGATAGAGAGGAAAGTGAGAGGTACAGAGACCGACAAGGGAGAGAGAGAGACAATCAGTGAGAGAGAGAGAGAGAGAGAGAGAGAGAGAGAGAGAGAGAGAGAGAGAGAGAGAGAGAGAGAGAGAGAGAGAGAGAGAGAGAGAGAGAGAGAGAGAGAGAGAGAGAGAGAGAGAGAGAGAGAGAGAGAGAGAGAGAGAGAGAGAGAGAGAGAGAGAGAGAGAGAGAGAGAGAGAGAGAGAGAGAGAGAGAGAGAGAGAGAGAGAGAGAGAGAGAGAGAGAGAGAGAGAGAGAGAGAGAGAGAGAGAGAGAGAGAGAGAGAGACAGACGGAAAGACAGAGAGACAGACAGACACAGACAAACAGATAAGCATTGTTTCTAGGATGACTGAAGTGGTTATACAGCAGGTGGAAGTTCTCCATCATCTTGAAACGCTAGATACAACCAAAGCTGTTGGGCCAGATAAGGTCAGTCCAAGAGTACTACGCTGCTGCGCTGACCTGTTGGCTCCACCTCTCACGTGCCTCTGCCAACTCTGCCCACCTCAAGGAATTTGGCCCTCCTTATGGAACAAGGCAGATGATGTTTCAGTACACACTAAGAAGAGCCGCTCAGTAGTTGATAACTACAGACCAGTGTCACTCTTCTCCATTACTTGAAAAATCCAAGAAGCATTAATTGATCAGCAAATGGAAACATTTTTTGATCATCGTCGGCTAATATGTGATCGACAGTAAGGTTTTAAAAAACGCCAATCTGGTGCTGAACTCTTGCTAAGTCTCTCCAGTAAGTGGGCTCAGTCACTGGATGAGTCCAAGATCAGCTGTATTGTTGCTCTAGACACAGCAGGAGCCTGTGATCGGGTCCGGCACTCTGGATTAGCAGTGAAGCTTTGTGTCACCACTGTCTGCTGGAGAGGCTGGTCTCCTGCCGCCAGTGATTTGTGTCACCACTGTCTGCTGGAGAGGCAGACAGTGGCAGACTGCGGGTGTCAGTCAGTCCCCTGGGGAGGCGGGTGTCAGTCCGCCCCCTGGGGAGGCGAGTGTCAGTCAGTCCCCTGGGGAGGCGAGTGTCAGTCAGTCCCCTGGGGAGGCGGGTGTCAGTCAGCCCCCTGGGGAGGCGGGTGTCAGTCAGCCCCCTGGGGAGGCGAGTGTCAGTCAGCCCCCTGGGGAGGCGGGTGTCAGTCAGCCCCCTGGGGAGGCGGGTGTCAGTCAGCCCCCTGGGGAGGCGGGTGACAGTCAGCCCCCTGGAGAGGCGAGTGTCAGTCAGCCCCCTGGAGAGGCGGGTGTCAGTCAGCCCCCTGGGGAGGCGGGTGTCAGTCAGTCCCCTGGGGAGGCGGGTGTCAGTCAGCCCCCTGGGGAGGCGGGTGTCAGTCAGCCCCCTGGAGAGGCGGGTGTCAGTCAGCCCCCTAGGGAGGCGGGTGTCAGTCAGCCCCCTGGAGAGGCGAGTGTCAGTCAGCCCCCTGGAGAGGCGGGTGTCAGTCAGCCCCCTAGGGAGGCGGGTGTCAGTCAGTCCCCTGGGGAGGCGGGTGTCAGTCAGTCCCCTGGGGAGGCGGGTGTCAGTCAGCCCCCTGGAGAGGCGAGTGTCAGTCAGCCCCCTGGAGAGGCGGGTGTCAGTCAGCCCCCTGGAGAGGCGGGTGTCAGTCAGCCCCCTGGGGAGGCGGGTGTCAGTCAGCCCCCTGGAGAGGCGGGTGTCAGTCAGCCCCCTAGGGAGGCGGGTGTCAGTCAGTCCCCTGGGGAGGCGGGTGTCAGTCAGCCCCCTAGGGAGGCGGGTGTCAGTCAGCCCCCTGGAGAGGCGAGTGTCAGTCAGCCCCCTGGAGAGGCGGGTGTCAGTCAGCCCCCTAGGGAGGCGGGTGTCAGTCAGTCCCCTGGGGAGGCGGGTGTCAGTCAGTCCCCTGGGGAGGCGGGTGTCAGTCAGCCCCCTGGAGAGGCGGGTGTCAGTCAGCCCCCTGGAGAGGCGGGTGTCAGTCAGCCCCCTGGGGAGGCGGGTGTCAGTCAGCCCCCTGGGGAGGCGGGTGTCAGTCAGCCCCCTGGGGAGCGGGTGACAGTCAGCCCCCTGGGGAGGCGGGTGTCAGTCAGTCCCCTGGGGAGGCGAGTGTCAGTCAGTCCCCTGGGGAGGCGGGTGTCAGTCAGCCCCCTGGGGAGGCGAGTGTCAGTCAGTCCCCTGGGGAGGCGAGTGTCAGTCAGCCCCCTGGGGAGGCGGGTGTCAGTCAGCCCCCTGGGGAGGCGAGTGTCAGTCAGTCCCCTGGGGAGGCGAGTGTCAGTCAGCCCCCTGGGGAGGCGAGTGTCAGTCAGCCCCCTGGGGAGGCGAGTGTCAGTCAGCCCCCTGGAGAGGCGGGTGTCAGTCAGCCCCCTGGAGAGGCGGGTGTCAGTCAGCCCCCTGGAGAGGCGGGTGTCAGTCAGCCCCCTGGAGAGGCCGGTGTCAGTCAGCCCCCTGGGGAGGCGGGTGTCAGTCAGTCCCCTGGAGAGGCGGGTGACAGTCAGCCCCCTGGGGAGGCGGGTGACAGTCAGTCCCCTGGGGAGGCGGGTGACAGTCAGCCCCCTGGGGAGGCGGGTGTCAGTCAGCCCCCTGGAGAGGCGGGTGACAGTCAGCCCCCTGGGGAGGCGGGTGTCAGTCAGCCCCCTGGGGAGGCGAGTGTCAGTCAGCCCCCTGGAGAGGCCGGTGTCAGTCAGCCCCCTGGGGAGGCGGGTGACAGTCAGCCCCCTGGAGAGGCCGGTGTCAGTCAGTCCCCTGGGGAGGCGAGTGTCAGTCAGTCCCCTGGGGAGGCGGGTGTCAGTCAGTCCCCTAGAGAGGCGAGTGTCAGTCAGTCCCCTGGGGAGGCGGGTGTCAGTCAGTCCCCTGGGGAGGCGAGTGTCAGTCAGTCCCCTGGGGAGGCGAGTGTCAGTCAGCCCCCTGGGGTGGCGGGTGTCAGTCAGTCCCCCGGGGAGGCGGGTGTCAGTCAGCCCCCGGGGAGGCGGGTGTCAGCCAGTCCCCCGGGGGAGGGCGAGTGAGAACTATTCCCCCCGGGGGGGGGGGGCGGGTGAGAGCCATTCCCCCGGGGGGGGGGGCGGGTGAGAGCCAGTCCCCCGGTAGGGGGGCGGGTGAGAGTCAGTCCCCTGTGAGGGGGAGGGTGAGAGCCAGTCCCCCGGGGGGAGGGGCGGGTGTGAGCCAGTTCCCCGGGGGGGGGGTGAGAGCCAGTCCCCCGGGGGGGGAGCGGGTGAGAGCCAGTCCCCCGGAGGGGCAGGTGAGAGCCAGTCCCCCTGGGGGGGGGTGAGAGCCAGGTTCTGGGGGGCGGGAGAGCCAGTCCCCCGAAAGGGGGGGACGGGTGAGAGCCAGGTTCGGGGGGGATGGTGAGAGCCAGTGCCCTGGGGATGGGGATGAAAGCCAGTCCCCCGAAAGGGGGGGACGAGTGAGAGCCAGGTTCGGGGGGGGGCGGTCGAGCCTATCCCCCGGGGGGGGGGGCCTGTGAGAGCCAGTCCCCAGGGGGGGCGGTTGAGAGCCAGTCCCCCGGAGTGGGGCGGGTGAAAGCCAGCCCCCGGGGGTGGGTGAGACTCAGCCCCGGATATAGAAAGTTTTGTCGAATCTTTTATTTTCATCCCCTGCAGGAGAGGTCATTTTTATCAATAAAGTTCACCATCTAGGTTATATTCTGCAATATGCTTTAATTGAAATTTCACCACCTAGCATTTATTAAGTTAATCTTTTACCGAGAAAGACACTTCCGCATGTTTTAAGCTCCACTTTTAAGTTACAATGCATCAGCACAACTTCAGTTATCACACCAGACTTGCACCAGACTCGCCTAGTTTCTGCAGTGTTGAATTATGCTTGGTGACCACATTTCTCAGTGTGCTCAGTTTTAAGAGAGTTCACAGTGTATTAATTACGGACGTGGTTATGTTTTATGAAGATCATTGGTTCTTATTTTACTGATTTTCACTGTGTCATGCTTTTAGTCTTCTCACATTCTTTTTCAAGATAAGTTTACTTACTGTTTCCACCAGCATTGCTTCACACTGATATTGAAAAGAAAGAAACTGAACTGAACTGCAGTTGTAAAGAATTTGAAAGTTTATTTATATACTAGCTGTACCTGCCACGCGTTGCTGTGGCTCAGTCTGGTTGAATGGAAAAGAAAGAAAAGAGAAAATGCACGTTTCTAACATGTTTAATTTCACAATCCTTGTGGGTATACAATATTTTTCCTTGTTCCACTGTCTGTAAAGATACAGAGATTGTCTGATTGGCGACTTTAGAACACGCAACATATAATTGTCCATGTGAGAAGCAGTCCGTGTTTAGATCTAAACCGCACAATTCTAAAGATTGGCGCTGAGCTTTGTTGATAGTGATTGCAAACGCCAATCGAATTGGGAATTATAATCTCTTAAATTGAAATGGCAAATCCGATGGAATCATAGGAATGTAAGGAATGAGGACGTCTTCACGTTTGAAAGGTCCTGTCATGATTGTTGCTTCTACGACTTTGCTGAATAATTTTTTACTTCAAGCCGGCTGCCGTTGCTAAGCTTTCGCTGGTTGATATTTCGTAACATGATAATTGGCACGCCGGTTTTCAATTGCAGTTCGTGCGGTGGTGGTATCCTTGGCAGATCGAGTGAATTAAAAAATTCTGTTGGATAATTAACTGCTTCATCTGCTTCCACCACAGTGTTGACGGACTTGTATGTGACTGCCTTACTATGAATTTTAGACTGAATAATATTGTTAAGTTCGTAGACGTCTTTGTTCTTGGCCACAAGAACTGCTCGTTCATTCAGCCAATCGTGATTCTTATAATTGGTTTCAATATTGGGAAATACTTTTTCAGCAAATTCTTCTTTTGACGTCACTAAATTGTAGAAGTTATGAGGCAATGAAATTCGTCCTGAGGTCAGATCAACCGGCACGTTTACGTTCCCAATTTCCAGTAACTGATGTGAGAATATCTCAGCTGATAGATCGTTTTACAGCTAGATACGTAAATTTGTAGTTAATTTTAACGTCTTTACGTTGCGCCACAAAGAAGAGTATTTCAGGCGAGCATTTATTTCGTCCGCTGGTGTCAATCGAGGAATTACAGGTAATGTTTACCTGAAATCTCCTGCAAGCAATATTAATGCGTTCCCAAATGATCTGATGTTTCCACGCAAATCTTGTAATGATCGATCAAGAGCCTCGAGCGATTTTTTGTGGGTCATTGTGCATTCATTCTAAACAATAAGTATATATTTCTGCAATACTTTTCCCATGCCGGACGCTTTGGAAATGTTGCACGTGGGAGTTTCAATGAATTGCATGTTCAATGGCAATTTCAAAGCCGAATTAGCAGTTCGTCCACCTAGTAGCAATGTCGCAGTTATTCCGAACGATGCAAGAGCTAAGATTATGCCATTTTGGGATCGAAATGCTGATCGAATCAATCTAATTAGGAAGTTTTTACAGTTCCTCCTGGCGCATCTAAGAAGATTTCTCCAAACCCGTTATTGACAGTTTGAGTTATTTGATTGTAAATTCCTTTTCGCCCAAGCGTTAGCGTAGGAATATTTGATTGCACATACGACAACAGATCACACGTGTTGTAATTTTGTTCACGACGCAATTGTACATCGAACGAAGCAGCAGCAGATCGATTCGGTGATGGCATTTCCAGTTGGTTTAGAACTTTCTTTGCGATTTCTAAGCTCAAATCTTCAATCATTATCAACACTTCTTTGTAGATTTCTGCTGTGAAATCCATGTTTATATTTGATTTTTCCTTGCGTATTCGACGGACAATATCTTCAGCCATGTGCGATCTATATTTCTCCCTTAACTCTGTTGGAGATGAAGGAGAGTCGGTGGTCAATATGATTGCAAACAATGCAAGAATTTGAGTTGGATGTGACGTGTTGGACGTGTCATTAATGCATACTTCCCAGTATTGGTCGTTCTTCAATAAATTCAGAGCTTGACATGCACTACAGGAAGTGGCATGTGTTACGCCGTTGATAAATCTCAGTGGCTGGAAAGACGTTGGACTGGACACATTACCAACAGCATGCGAAGAAAGAAGCATTCATCTTGATTGGGATGCACGGTGTACAGTCTGCCAATTGTAGTTTGTTTGAATATGCCAAGTTGCCCGTCGACTCCCTCTCCTCGTTTACGTCGTTCAAATTATTTTCTACTAGCATTCCGTGTGTAATACGTAGGCATTTCCGAATACAGCAATGTTTTTGCAAACGCGTCATTTTGACATACCGTAAAGAAAGCAGTTTACGTTGTAGCCAGGGGATTCATAGCTGTTTGTTGCACATTTGCAGCTGTGAAATAAACGTGTTGTTTATTTTCCTGTTTAAAAAAAAAAATACTAACGAAATTTTTCAATTCAAGCACAGATTAATCAACACAGCCCAATTTCACAACCAATTGCACTGAAAAATAAGAACAGTTAAAAAAAAAACAAATAAAAAACAATGAAAAAAGAAACAAATAAGCTATACCCACGAAATGAACAGTATGGTAAACAACACAGCTCAGTTCCAACGCAACGTCACACAGCATAATTAAATCAAAATGAAAATAAATAAAAATCAATGAAAGTTGAATTTATCAATGGAATCGGAAATATTGAAATGGAATCGTAACATATTTTGTGTATCGTGTGTTGCTCTTACGTACAACAGACGGCGCTGTTTAAAAAAATAATATGTTTTTACCTGTCATAGGTGTGGCATCTAAATAGTAGGTATACAAAAACATGCACGTATACTATTGGAACGTTGTGTCAAAAATTTTAAAGCAATCGGTGAGGAACTTTCGGAGATTACATCGTGTGTTGCTCTTACGTCCTACAGATGGCGTCTTTTTAAAAAAAAAAAAAAAAATTTGTTTCCTGTCACAAGTGAAGCATGTATATAGAAGGTATATAAAAGAACTCGCCTATTCGAATATAATGTTGTGTCAAAATTTCAAAGCAATCAGTAAAGAGGTTTCGAAGATTTCCCTCACGTGAAAAAACACAAAAACATAGGTTTTCAAAAATATAGTATGTATATATAAACCCGCTCGGATGTGCAAGGAACGTTGTGTTTAAATTTCAAGGCAATCGGTGCAGAACTTTCGGAGATTAGCGATTTGGAACAAACGAACATTTGCATTTTGATTTATATAAATGTAGTGTGAAGCAGTGTTGATGAAAACTATGAGTAAACTTTAATTGAAAAAGAATGTGAACAGAGGTTAAGGATTGGCGCCAAGTCAATCCTCTCCAGCCAGGATAAGAACTCTGGCTAAAACGCTTGGGTAGCGCTGGACGAGTGCTTTACCACAGCGCCAACTGTCCAGGAAGAGGCCGTCCTTACCTTCCTCGGAGCGCGGAAACCCATCATTATTGGAATGCGTGCCAGGTGGCGGTGGGATTCAAAGTTCCTCAACAGTATCATAGTTGTCAAGTGAAGAGACTCTCCCAAGCCGTTGCCATGTTCGTCCTCCAACCCCCGTAGTAAGGATATTTACCCCAAGGGCGCCGACCTTATTTGTGTCGCAAAATCTTACCTTATATCTAATGCTCTCTTTCACCGAAAATAACTGACCCCCAGATAGGATAAGTTTTATGCAAATAAGGCGAGGCCTTAAGTCAGAAAGACTAGCTGACGAGTGGGGATAGACAGATGGATAGTTGTAGCAGAGGACAGACGCCAACACACCCACGTGGAGATGGACGTTACTCCACCCTCATCCACCACTTAGAAAGAGAGTACGAAGAATCAATACACACTACCACTTTACATAAGACATATCAACCTCAAGCCCCAATTGCTAAACTTTAACTCTTCATGTCTCATATTCTCTGTTTCATCAACAGAAATGACCACAGATACCATTCATTTTCCAGTGCTCACCCCCGCCCCCCCCAACCCCCATCTTTATGTAAACATTTGAAACCATATATTGACGATTTATGTAAATAAGGCATGCCTACCACTGCCTTATTTGTGGAAGGTAGGTACCTAAATTTCTGGTACCTGGGGGGCCAATCCCCCAATAGGTACTGGCCCAATATATTTAAATACCACCCCCCACCCCCACGGGGAAACGTATGTACACCTTACGTCACGTCGGTAACCCCCCCCCCCCCCTCATGTCCCGTAGGTACCAATAACGTCATGTAGGCACCAACAACCTCATGTAGGCACCAATAACATCATGAAGGTACCAACATCATCATGTAGATACCTACCACTTTACTTGAGCTCTGTAATAAAGAAGTAATGTTTCTTTTTAAATTTCAAATGAGCCCAGAGCATTAATCTGCCACTGAAGCAGGAAACACATTTACACCGACTCGGGAGAGGCTATAAATTTATTAAAGTGAACTTACAGTAGAATGTATTCCCTTTACGCTTTAAGTTCAAGAATGCCATCCCATGCAATTGGAGGTCCAGTGACACTACCCAGTGAAATGACACAGCACTAGTGAAATGATCCCTCACTTGCTCCAGTGCTCTTGGGAGGTAGTGATCTTTGGTGTATTTAAATACTCCGAAATTACCATCTCTTTTAAGGGTCTAAGCGGGTGGTGCAGCGGGTTAAGGCGTACCTGTTATGCCAGTTGCTGTAAGGCTTCTGTGCTGGCTAGGGTTCGAGTCTCCTGGTAGGAAAGTGTTCTAAAGTTGTATACTTCACTCTCGTGTTTAGGAGAGTTGTGCCTTAAGCATAGACACTGTGTCTTCCCATATTAACAGGGACTTGATGAAATAAACGTATAAATGACCCCTCACTTGCTCTAGTGCTCTTGGGAGGTGGTGATCTTTGGTGTATTTAAATACTCCGAAATTACCATCTCTTTTAAGGGTCTGAGCGGGTGGTGGAGCGGGTTAAGGCGTACCTGTTATGCCAGTTGCTGGAAGGCTTCTGTGCTGGCTAGGGTTCGAGTCTCCTGGTGGGAAAGTGTTCTAAAGTTGTATATATATATATATATATATATATATATATATATATATATATATATATATATATATATATATAAAACTGAAAACTCACAACCCAGAAGTGACTCGAACCCATACTGCCAGGAGCACTCTGCAACTGGTGTACAGGACCCCTTAACCACTCGACCATCACGACCGGACAAAAGATGATGGTAGCCGAGGTTAATTCCCCATCATCCCACTGGCACTCTGATGGTAATCTTGTGCATGGTATTTTATCAAATCACCTCATTCTTTGTGGCACACGTGAGGAACACAAATGCGAACAAGCCTGAGTCACTTCTGGGGAGTGAGTTTTCAGTTGCATATATGCCTGGGGACCATTCAGGTCTCACCACAACACAAACACAGACAAACAAACGTATGCACACACACACACAATTCAAATCTGTATTCGCATATCACCATCTCTCACACATCAAGGCCAAGTTTACCTATGTACCTTTGAATCACAGGTGATTGTTAACTCTGAATGATGCAAAACAGAATGACGATTGTATCAACACTTAAACATAACTGGAAATAAATGCACAAAGCAACACCATATGACGACATCTCGACCCATCCCAAGACAAAAAAAGTCTCACTGTGTTGAGACTGTTAATAAATATGCTAATAAAACTGCTAATATTTAAATTTTAATACTATTGTTTAAAACTGTTTTAACAATGGTATTATGTTACGTATCTCTAGTTGGATACGTATATAAATTCTTGATAAAAATTATTAAGTTCCATCTCATCATTATCTGTATATATATATATATTTATATATATATATATATATATATATATATATATATATATATATATATATATATATATATATATATATATATATATATATATATATATATATATATATATGTCGTACCTAGTAGCCAGAATGCACTTCTCGGCCTACTATGCAAGGCCCGATTTGCCTAATAAGGTAAGTTTTCCTGAATTAATATATTTTCTCTAATTTTTTTCTTATGAAATGATAAAACTACCCATTTCATTACGTATGAGGTCAATTTTTTTTATTGGAGTTAAAATTAACGTAGATATATGACCGAACCTAACCAACCCTACCTAACCTAACCTAACCTATCTTTATAGGTTAGGTTAGGTTAGGTAGCCGAAAATGTTAGGTTAGGTTAGGTTAGGTAGGTTAGGTAGTCGAAAAACAATTAATTCATGAAAACTTGGCTTATTAGGCAAATCGGGCCTTGCATAGCAGGCTGAGAAGTGCGTTCTGGCTACTAGGTACGACATATATATATATATATATATATATATATATATATATATATATATATATATATATATATATATATATATATATATATATATATATATATATATATATATATATATATATATATATATATATATATATATATATATATATATGTCGTACCTAGTAGCCAGAACGCACTTCTCGGCCTACTATGCAAGGCCCGATTTGCCTAATAAGCCAAGTTTTAGTGAATTAATTGTTTTTCGACTACCTAACCTAACCTAACCTAACTTTTTCGACTACCTAACCTAACCTAACCTATAAAGATACGTTAGGTTAGGTAGGGTTGGTTAGGTTCGGTCATATATCTACGTTAATTTTAACGCCAATAAAAAAAAATTGCCCTCATACATAATGAAATGGGTAGCTTTATTATATCATAAGAAAAAATGAGAGAAAATATATTAATTCAGGAAAACTTGGCTTATTAGGCAAATCAGGCCTTGCATAGTAGGCCGAGAAGTGCGTTCTGGCTACTAGGTACGACATATATATATATTAGTATATTTTGGTAGCAGTCTTTCCTGTAGACATATATTATTAAATATGACCGAAAAAGTAAGATTAATAATTCTAACACGAATTTTCTCGATCTTTCTTACGATTCTTTTCACTGTTGATGGTAATTCAAAAATCAATTCTCCAAAATTCATTTTATTTCTAGTCTGACGCGACACTTGAGCGCGTTTCGTAAAACTTATTACATTTTCAAAGACTTTAGTTTACACACACACACACAACTTTAACTGAATAGAGCTTAAACATCTTCGAGTTTTTATACCTACATTTGGGTGAGGTGACATGTTACAATAGTTTTGGATGAGGTGCAAATAAACTTTTAACACAAGACAGGACACGAAACAATGGGTATTAAAGGTAGGTAACTGCAGAAGGCCTATTTTTAATGGCCCATATTTCTTGATGCTTCTATATTGGAGCGGAGTCTTGAAGTAGGTAGAATATAGTTGTGCATTAATTGGCTGTTGATTGCTGGTGTTGACTTCTTGATGTGTAGTGCCTCGCAGATGTCAAACCGCCTGCTATCGCTGTATCTATCGATGATTTCTGTGTTGTTTGCTAAGATTTCTCTGGTGATGGTGTGGTTGTGGGAAGAGACTATATGTTCCTTAATGGAGCCCTGTTGCTTATGCATCGTTAAACGCCTGGAAAGAGATGTTGTTGTCTTGCCTATATACTGAGTTTTTTGAGGCTTACAGTCCCCAAGAGGGCATTTGAAGGCATAGACGACGTTGGTCTCTTTTAAAGCGTTCTGCTTTGTGTCTGGAGAGTTTCTCATGAGTAGGCTGGCCGTTTTTTTGGTTTTATAGTAAATTGTCAGTTGTATCTTCTGATTTTTGTCTGTAGGGATAATGTTTCTACTAACAATATCTTTCAGGACCCTTTCCTCCGTTTTATGGGCTGTGGAAAAGAAGTTCCTGTAAAATAGTCTAATAGGGGGTATAGGTGTTGTGTTAGTTGTCTCTTCAGAGGTTGCATAGCGTTTCACTTTCCTTCTTATGATGTCTTCCACGAAACCATTGGAGAAGCCGTTGTTGACTAGGACCTGCCTTACCCAACAGAGTTCTTCGTCAACTTGCTTCCATTCTGAGCTGTAGCTGAGAGCATGGTCGACATAAGTGTTACCAACACTCCTCTTGTACCTGTCTGGGCAGTCACTGTTGGCATTCAGGCACATTTCTATGTTTGTTTCCTTAGTGTAGACTGCAGTGTGGAACCTCCGCTCCTTTCCATGACTGTTACATCTAGAAAGGGCAGCTTCCCATCCTTCTCCATCTCGTAAGTGAAACGCAACACAGAATTCTGCTCAAATGCCTCCTTCAAATGTCAGACATCTGCAGGAGCTGAAGGAGGCATTTGAGCAGAATTCTGTGTTGCGTTTCATATATATATATATATATATATATATATATATATATATATATATATATATATATATATATATATATATATATATATGTATATATATATATATATATATATATATATATATATATATATTGTGATGATAATCTCTTTCAAGAGAGATTGAGCCTGCTCTTCCCTACATATTTACGTCTTCAAGAACAAGATACTATATTGAAGATACGTCCACCAGTATCGCCGAACGTTTTGCCCAGGAAGCAAAGCGTACGAAGCACAACCCGACACACCGGCTACCGCCCGCCGTCAACCAGCAAACTGCCCATTCTCCACCTGCCTGTTGCTGATTGGCTGGTGTCTCGCCGCACCTGCACTCACGTCACCACCATGAGTCGACGTCTGGACCAGCAGCACGCCGACTCCTCAGAATATCTCTGTGCTCCATGGAGTTGACATCTCTCTATTAGTAGACTAAGCCCTGGCTGTCATGTACTAAGGGAGGTGGCAGCTTGAAGCCAGTACTCCCAGCACCTCACTTATTTGATTTATTTTAACTTGCACTTACTTGTCTTAGAGTAACTTTTCATTGCCAGTAATTATTCATGTTGTTTTGTTTGTTGACTTGTTTTGAATTTTACGAGATTGTCTTTATTTATATCTTGTTTTCTAGAGTAATTAAAATTTCATTGTTTATACTTTGTGTTTTGTGTGTCTTCCCATTACCTTACCACAGACAAAAGGACAAACTTCTCTTTTTTTTTTGTTATGTGACGAGGCCCTGCCCCCAGCTTTTGAAACAGCCGAACACCAACGCTTTACCGTCACATTACATGGGGGCCTGTCCGGGATGCTTCACTCAGGTACTGGTACCTGATCGTAAATTTGTGGTAAGCGTATTTGGCTTTGGTAAAGTAACTTTTCACTATTTTCAATATTCAATTTTATTTTCATCTGGTGCTGTGTGTATTGTGCATTCCGAGAGTAGCATATGGTGAAGGTGAGACAACTTTGGATTACGTGGTGACTGTAGGCCTCAGTCATTCTCTTAATTGGTCATCTCTCCCTCCGTGTTATTACTCATGTTTACCATCTTTTGTCCCTTTGATATTTCTCATATTTTCGGCAGATCATCATATTGGTACCCTGGTACTGTGGTCTGTCCCCGGGTCAAGTGCACCTAATCTTCTGCAATCCGACAGTAGGAGGATAAAGAGGGCCATAGTTCCTCTCGCACGAACGTTAGTTGCTGAATTGGGACCTCGGCAGCAGTTCTCGTCACCAGTTGACACCTCGCACCCCGACACGTCGGTCAGAGATGATGATATTTACATTGGTAAGGAATTAACCATCTTTTTTAGAGCACAAAAGTTCGCTAATTCTGTAAGTATCATATTAATTTCAGTGGGAAAAACTTGCTTATGTCCTATAGAGACTCGGCAAGGTATGCCTACATTCTTGGACTACCTAATTCACTTTTGAGGCAATTAACTGTTTCATTTGTTTTAGAAACTCAGTTTCGCTTGTTTAGTAGGATTTTCTTGCCCTTATCCTCTCACATTGAGTACTGGGTACAAGATTTCCTGTGACCTTGATTTATTAATTTAATCATTTACCATCTTGAAATTAACATTAATTGTTAACGATTCCACAGGATAGGTACCAGTTGCCACGTTGTCCTGTTTCTGACATTCACTATATCACAACAGTATATTCGTTGTGCATTTATTTGCTAATTTCACCATGTTTCGTCTCCAAGCTTTCCGTGCAGATCCAGCAGGTGAAATAGGGACCTTAAGTCGTGCCAAGAGGACTGAATTACAAACTCTTGCACATGAGTATCAACTAGAAGTTCCCTACCAAGCCAACAAAAATGAACTACATAACCTGTTACTGGATCATCTCTTAGAGGAAGGTAAGATAGATTCTGAAACTTACGAAACTTACTTTATTGCAGATAAAACTGATTTGGCAACGATGAAACTCAAAATAGAGCTTGCCAAGATCGAATGCGAACAACAAAAGAAGCTCTACAACTGAGGAAAGAGGAAGCCGCCTTGAGGAAAGAAGAACAGGAACGTGAAATCGCCCTCAAGGAACGTGAGATTGCAATACTCCGTGAGCGGGAACGAATACAGCTTGAAACAAAACAACGCCAATTGGAGATGCAATGCTAGCATGACAAACAACAAGCAACTCTGGCTATGGAATGTCGTCAACAAGAATTCGCGTTGGAAACTACACACCTCGCTCAACGCCAGCAAGCTACCGCCAGTCTTCCTGTCAGTTTCAATATCTCGCATGCAAGTAAGTTAATGCCACCATTCGTAGAGACAGAAGTTGATGTATTTTTTACCACCTTTGAGATCCTTGCTAATCAACTTAGTTGGCCTGCCGACCAATGGGCAACCCTTCTCAGAGTACATCTCACAGGTAGAGCTGCAGTTACACTCAGTACTTTGGCGACTGAGAATGACTACCAGACTCTGAAGCAAGCAGTGTTGGACGCCTACCTTCTCTCCACCGAAAGTTATCGAAGGAAATTCCGTGACCACCTGAAAGCAAGTACCACTACCTTTCTCGAATTTGCTAATACCAAAAGGAGATATTTTATGAAATGGCTGGAAGCAGCACATGTCTCTACCTTTGCAGAACTCGTCAACCTCATGCTAGTTGAAGAATTCTTGAGGCGTGTGCCGCCTCCTGTCCGTTTATATTTAGCAGATAAAGAAGAGACCGACTACCTAAAGTGTGCTAAGTCGGCTGACACTTACAGCCTCATCCACCAGCTGACACCAGAACCATCTTCCAGTAAGAAGTCGTGGTACAGTTACGAGAAAGTGAGTACCGATCAAGCTGGCTCGCAATTGTACTGTAAGTATTGTAGACTCTATGGACATACCATAGATAAATGTGGTAAGTCTCAATACAAAAAAAAATACTGAATCCACTAAACCCAAACAGACTCCTCCTAAGTCCGGTAAGCCTGTGATGAATGTTGATGTTCATGTTAATGATCTTTTTCTTTTCAGTAAACACCTGTATACTGGAACTGTCTCTACCAACGGCTGAAATCCGGAGGGACGTTTCAAACTGAAGATCTTGAGGGACACATCGGCTCTTCAATCAATTATTTTTAAATCAGCTGTGCCCAATATCGCCTACACCGGAGAAACCGTCTTCATCACTGACCTCACTGCTACCACTCCTTATCCTCTCGCCAGAGTCCACCTGGATTGTCCCTTCGTGACCGGAGAAGTCCAAGTCGCCATCAGGGAAAAGCCTTTTCCCATGCCTGGAGTGCAACTTCTCCTGGGCAACGACTTGGCAGAAGACCTGCAACCGACCAACCTGATCGTCATGGACAAACCCCAGGTGTGTACCTCTGTAATGGATAATCCCATTTTTGAGTATGTTCCAGCAAAGGTTCAAGAGAGTGATGAAGTTTCTCCTCCGGTTTTAGTGACCACCCGTGCACAAGCTGCACGACCACAGCCAGCTGACTCTACTGCTACCGCTGTCCCTCAAGACGCTCAGAAACTACCCCCGAATCTGACCAAGTTGGAGTTCCGTAAGTTACAGAGGGAAGATCTTACCTTTACACCATTATTTTTCCAGGCTGAGACTCAACCTGACAGTATTCCTGGGTTCTTCCTGGAGAACGAGTTGCTCTACTGCAGATATTGACCCAGTAAACTGAAGGAGGAGGACGATTGGGCCAACGTCGAACAACTAGTGATTCCTGCCAGCCTGCGGCCCACTATTCTACACCTGGCCCACAGAGCACTCTCACACTACGGTTTTAACAAGACCTACCATGGAATCCGTCAAGACTACTACTGGCCAGGTATGGTAAATAGCGTCAAACAGTACGTCAAACAGTGTCATACATGTCAGATGGCAGGTAAACCGAACATCTCTATCCCCAGAGCACCACTGACTCCCATACAGGTGCCTGCGGAACCTTTCCACAGACTTATAATAGACTGTGTTGGTCCTTTACCTCGGACCAGTTCAGGTAACGCCTATATCTTAACCATCCTGTGTCCTACCACCAGATTCCCCATAGCAGTTCCAGTAAAGAACATTACGGCTGCTACAGTTGTGAAACACTTATTGAAGACCTTCACTCAGTATGGATTTCCAAGTCAGGTTCAGAGCGACTGTGGCACTAACTTCACCAGTGATCTCTTCAAGAGGACACTGGAAGAGTTCAACATCAAACAGGTATTGTCCAGCCCCTATCATCCTGCTTCACAGGGTTCTCTTGAGCGTAGTCATCAGACTATTAAAGCACTCCTGAAGAAGCTTTGTAATGAAACCTCTAAGGATTGGGATAAGCAAATTGACCTGATAATGTGCATCTATAGAAGTCTTCCCAATGAGTCTCTAGGAGTATCTCCTTATGAGATGCTCTACGGACGTAAGTGCCGTACTCCTCTCAAAGCTTTCAAAGACTCTCTACGTGATGCCACCTTCAGTGAGCATCAGAATGTGCCCCAGTTTCTTCAAAACCTACAACACATTCTAGAGAGGGTACACAGTTTTGCCAACGATAATCTATTGAAAGCACAGGAGAGGATGAAGATTCATTACAACCAGACCAGCAAAGTAAGGAAATTTAAACCGGGAGACTTCGTGCTTACTTATTTCCCTATCCCAGGTTCTCCTTTGCAAAACAGGTTTTCAGGACCCTACCGCATCAAGGAGTGCCGAAACAACCACAACTACGTTCTAGAGACTCCAGATAGGCGGCGGAAGACCCAGTTGTGCCACGTCAACCTCCTGAAGCTATATAACGGTACTCCTCCCACTGTCAAGCTTAATTACTCTGCCTTTACAGAACCATACATCCACAGTGAGACCTTCCCTGCTTCTCCTCCCGAAAGCACTGACACGGAGTCAGCGCTTTCCAATTCGGAAATCTTAACTGATCTTCATAATTATTTTCAGGACAATCATAGTGCACCTCTCATCAAGATCTTCAAAGAACATCAGGAGTTGTTCCGAGATGACCCCCAAGAGTGTAATGTTACCCAGCACGACATCCAACTGCTCCCTGACACCCGGCCGATTCGTCAACCCTTCTACCGAATCAGCCCTAGCAAGAAGGAAGTCATGCGTGCTGAGGTGCAGTACCTCTTGGATCATGGACTGGCTACACCTTGTGAGTCCCCCTGGGCCTCACCCTGTATTTTGGTGCCAAAACCCCGAGGTAAGGTTAGACTTTGCACGGACTACCGTATATTAAATAATGTGACTGTCAAGGATGCATACCCCTTGCCACGGATAGATGACATTCTTGACGCCATTGGTAATGCCCAGTTCTTGTCCCAAGTGGACTTGCTCAAGGGGTATTACCAAGTGTGTCTAACAGAGCGAGCCAAAGAAATATCTGCCTTTATCACTCCCTTTGGACTTTTCAGGTATGAACGCCTTCCTTTCGGACTATGTAATGCCCCGGCCACCTTTCAGAGAGCTGTCAACCACGTCATCCAGGGCTTGGATAACACCTACGCCTATTTGGATGATATCGTTGTAGCATCCAACACCTGGAGCGAACATCTGCTCCAGCTGCAACGACTGTTCGCCAAGCTCCTGACAGCCGACCTCACCATCAACCTGGGCAAGTCCACCTTTGCCAAAGGTAAAGTGCGTTATCTGGGTCATGTAATTGGGAGTGGCAGCCTAGCTCCGTTAAACACACACACTCAAGCCATCCAGCATAATCCACAGCCTACCACCAGGAAGCAGCTCCTGCACTTCCTTGGTCTTGCCTCCTACTACCGTAGGTTTGTGAAGAATTTTAGTACGGTAGCAACACCATTAATCACTTTAACCAGTCCCAAGCAACGGTATAATTGGACCATGCAGCAAACCGTTGCTTTCGAACAACTCAAATTCCTCCTCTGTTCTAATCCTATTCTCGCCTCGCCAGATATCACCAAGCCTTTCATCCTTCATGTCGACGCCAGTGGTACCAGCATCGGGGGTGTCCTGATGCAGCAACGAGGCGAGGAGGTTCTACCTGTCAGCTACTACAGCTACAAGTTGAAACCCCACCAGAGGAACTACAGCACTATCGAGAAGGAGCTGCTCTCCATCGTCCTGAATCTCCAGCACTTTGCTCCATACCTACAAGGTGCCAGGTCTACCACCATCTTCTCAGACCACAATCCTCTCCTCTTCTTACATCAAGCCCAATTCAATAACCAACGTCTTCTATGATGGGCTTTATATCTGCAAGATTTCAACCTGGAGATCCGCTATATCAAGGGTTCTGACAACATCATATCCGACGCCCTCTCCAGAGTCTATGAAGTAGAAGCAACTCCAACTATCACTCCACCACATGAAGACATAACTTCTTCCAGAACCGCAGGCTTCGGGGGAGAGTTGTGACGATAATCTCTTTCAAGAGAGATTGAGCCTGCTCTTCCCTACATATTTACGTCTTTCAAGTACAAGATACTATATTGAAGATACGTCCACCAGTATCGCCAAACGTTTTGCCCAGGAAGAAAAGCGTACCAAGCACAACCCGACACACCGGCTACCGCCCGCCGTCAACCAGCAAACTGCTCATTCTCCGCCTGCCTGTTGCTGATTGGCTGGTGTCTTGCCGCACCTGCACTCACGCCACCACCATGAGTCGACGTCTGAACCAGCAGCACGCCGACTCCTCAGAATATCTCTGTGCTCCATGGAGTTGACATCTCTCTATTAGTAGACTAAGCCCTGGCTGTCGTGTACTAAGGGAGGTGGCAGCTTGAAGCCAGTATTCCCAGCACCTCACTTATTTGATTTATTTTAACTTGCACTTGTCTTAGAGTAACTTTTCATTGCCAGTAATTATTCATGTTGTTTTGTTTGTTGACTTGTTTTGAATTTTACGAGATTGTCTTTATTCATATCTTGTTTTCTAGAGTAATTAAAATTTCATTGTTTATACTTTGTGTTTTGTGTGTCTTCCCATTACCTTACCACATACAAAAGGTCAAACTTCTCTTTTCTTTTGTTATGTGACGAGGCCCTGCCCCCAGCTTTTGAAACAGTCGAACACCAACGCTTTACCGTCACAATATATATATATATATATATATATATATATATATATATATATATATATATATATATATATATATATGTATATATATATATATATATATATATATATATATATATATATATATATATATATATATATATATATATATATATATTTATTTATTTATTTATTTATTTATAATTTGTCGTCTAGTTGGCAACACAGTGGGGACAGCAGCGGGGCTTGATACTCACAGGTATTAGACCTGTAATATTCGAATCCACTTCCTGCTAGAGTACAGGAAAGCTTGTGTTGTGAAGTTGCCAGAAAGTTCCTCTTTATTATTATATATGAATAATTGTGTTTATTATAAACTACATTACCTCTGTTTATACATGCCAACCTGATCATTCTTATTTAAGTTGTTCTTATGTTTGCTTTAGCACAGTGATGTTGCTCATTAAGTAAATTAATTTTATATAAATTTACCATTCGTTATGTTGCGAGAGCGAGTGTGGGGCATCCCACCACCACTTGAGTTCAGTAGCTGGGAGTCTGGCCTCAGGTTAACTGGTCTGTGATCTGATAGGTGTCTGTTTTTGTGTATTTCTGTTTTGTTTTAGTAGTTACAATTATCTGGTGAGAATATTTGTATTTTGATTATAGATATTTTGTAGGCCATCTGATTACTATTATATAAAAGTGAAATATTACGTTGATTATAAATACCCATGTTTATTTTATATAAATAGTTTATATACATGGGTGATATTTTTCCTGAGTATTTCCTTCTAATTATCTTGTATGTACGTACCTACGAGGTTACACTGGTTACACGTATTTAGATACAGATTCACATACATCTCCCTAGCACGTTAACTTTTGTCTCTGTAAGTGCAACGAGCCGTATGTACAGGTACGTAACAATTACATCATATTCTTCACGGTTCAAATGTATGGAGCTTTTGAGGCATTACGAGAGTTTTTTTTGTTAAAACATGGCTAATACCTCTCTGTATAATGAATTCGTGACTGAAAATAATTGATTCTTGACTATAAGATAACTATATGAGGGAAAATTTAATTATCAGGGGAGAGTGCCAAGCCAGTACGACTATATGGCACTGGGAAGGGATCAGGATAAGGATTTGGGATGAGGAAGGGAGGAAGGAATGGTGCCCAACCACTTGGACGGTCGGGGGTTGATCGCCGACCTGCATGAAGGGAGATCGTCGCTCTACCGTCCAGGCCAAGTGGTTGGACGGTATGGAAAGAAAGACAATAATTGTGAGTCAGAAACAATATAGCATTATTATTTGTAAACAAAAATTCCCCTTTCTGACTCTCACTTCGAAATGATAATATACGACTGAAATCGGCCTCCTGATGCGAAGTAGGACGCGCGAGGCAAATGTTCTTCATCGGAAATCAGTAAAGTTGAGGCACAGAAAAAATATTGAAAATTATATAAATAAGAGTATCTGTATTGTGGTATGAACATCACAAACACCTGCAACGAGAAGAATATTCACCAAGATATTCCTGATGACCCCAAACAGCCGCCTTGTAAAGACCTGGACTAATATCAACAACACTTGCATGGCAACAGTCTGCGAAACACTTATAGCAACTGGGTATAAAAATATTAACACCGAAAAACTTTGATTAAATGATTTATGATATTCATACGAGGTATTTCATCAACTCCCTTTCTTCATCAACTTCATTTCATCGTACGTTATGGTCCCCAACTTCCCATTTACAAAGTAATATGAAGAGTATTACAAATATCCATGTTTTATATGCAGCAAAGGTTAGGTTGGGTGGGTGGTTTGGGGTTGTGTCGTTTCTGGTTAGGTTATCTCTGTATTTTATACATTGTGGTATACCAGCCAAAAAACTGTACTTCACCCCCCCTCACCCACCCCTACAACACTACACAAGGCAAGACGCTACACCTGGCCCCCCCTCCCCCAGATACCCCCCACATCCATCCTCAGCCACCACACCCCTCACTCCCCCCACCACACCCCCTCATCCACAATACCCAAACCCCCCTCCCAGCACCACACTAAGCCAGATTAAACTAACCACATTACCTTCAGTGTTGCTTCACACATCTCCACTCTCCAGCATCCCACGTACCTGCAATTGAGAATAAATCTCATTAGCATATAAACCATCTTCTGAAAGATAAACAAGTCAACCAACACTTCCAATCTCGAGCAGCTCAGTACGCCCGTCCTCGTCTCTCTCTGGGCTCCCCTACACAGCTGGAGGCCCCCGGGCTCCTCTACACAGCTGGAGGCCCACTGGGCTCCTCAACAGAGTTGGAGGCCCCCGGGCTCCTCTACACAGCTGGAGGCCCCCCCCCCGGGCTCTTCTACACAACTAGAGGGCCCCCCGGGCTCCTCTACACAGCTGGAGCCCCCCCGGGCTCCTCTACACAGCTGGAGGCCCCCCGGGCTCCTCTACACAGCTGGAGGCCCTATGGGCTCCTCAACACAGTTGGAGGCCCCACGGGCTCCTCTACACAGCTGGAGGCCCCCGGGCTCCTCTACACAGCTGGAGGCCCCCCGGGCTCCTCTACACAGCTGGAGGCCCCCCGGGCTCTTCTACACAACTGGAGCCCCCCCCCATCTGGGCTCCTCTACACAGCTGGAGGCCCCCCTTCCCCGGGCTCTTCTACACAGCTGGAGGCCCCCTCCCCGGGCTCTTCTACACAACTGGAGGGCCCCCCCCCGGGCTCCTCTACACAGCTGGAGGCCCCCCGGGCTGCTCTACACAGCTGGAGGCCCACCCCGGGCTCCTCTACACAGCTGGAGGCCCCCCGGGCTTCTCTACACAGCTGGAGGCCCCCTGGGCTCCTCAACACAGTTGGAGGCCCCCTGGGCTCCTCTACACAGCTGGAGGCCCCAGGCTCCTCTACACAGCTGGAGGGCCCCCCAGGCTCCTCTACACAGCTGGAGGCCCCCCGGGCTCCTCTACACAGTTGGAGGCCCCCCGGGCTCCTCTACACAGCTGGAGGCCCTATGGGCTCCTCAACACAGTTGGAGGCCCCACGGGCTCCTCTACACAGCTGGAGGCCCCCCGGGCTCCTCTACACAGCTGGAGGCCCTATGGGCTCCTCAACACAGTTGGAGGCCCCACGGGCTCCTCTACACAGCTGGAGGCCCCCGGGCTCCTCTACACAGCTGGAGGCCCCCCGGGCTCCTCTACACAGCTGGAGGCCCCCCGGGCTCTTCTACACAACTGGAGCCCCCCCCCATCTGGGCTCCTCTACACAGCTGGAGGCCCCCCTTCCCCGGGCTCTTCTACACAGCTGGAGGCCCCCTCCCCGGGCTCTTCTACACAACTGGAGGGCCCCCCCCGGGCTCCTCTACACAGCTGGAGGCCCCCCGGGCTGCTCTACACAGCTGGAGGCCCACCCCGGGCTCCTCTACACAGCTGGAGGCCCCCCGGGCTTCTCTACACAGCTGGAGGCCCCCTGGGCTCCTCAACACAGTTGGAGGCCCCCTGGGCTCCTCTACACAGCTGGAGGCCCCAGGCTCCTCTACACAGCTGGAGGGCCCCCCAGGCTCCTCTACACAGCTGGAGGCCCCCCGGGCTCCTCTACACAGTTGGAGGCCCCCCGGGCTCCTCTACACAGTTGGAGGCCCCCTGGGCTCCTCAACACAGTTGGAGGCCCCCCGGGCTCCTCAACACAGTTGGAGGCCCCCTGGGCTCCTCAACACAGTTGGAGGCCCCCTGGGCTCCTATACACAGCTGGAGGTCCCCCCGGACTCCTCTACACAGTTGGAGGCCCCCCGGGCTCCTATACACAGCTGGAGGCCCCCCTTCCCCGGGCTCTTCTACACAGCTGGAGGCCCCCTCCCCGGGCTCTTCTACACAACTGGAGGGCCCCCCCGGGCTCCTCTACACAGCTGGAGGCCCCCCGGGCTGCTCTACACAGCTGGAGGCCCCCCTCCCGGGCTCCTCTACACAGCTGGAGGCCCCCCGGGCTTCTCTACACAGCTGGAGGCCCCCTGGGCTCCTCAACACAGTTGGAGGCCCCCTGGGCTCCTCTACACAGCTGGAGGCCCCCAGGCTCCTCTACACAGCTGGAGGCCCCCAGGCTCCTCTACACAGCTGGAGGCCCCCCGGGCTCCTCTACACAGTTGGAGGCCCCCCCGGGCTCCTCTACACAGTTGGAGGCCCCCTGGGCTCCTATACACAGCTGGAGGTCCCCCCGGGCTCCTCTACACAGCTGGAGGCCCCCCGGGCCGCCAGGTAACCCACACGTAATAACTTACCAATTAGTACTTGGCAAGAATACCAAGCAGATTACAATACCAAGCAGATTACAATACCAAGCAGATTATATTACCAATCAGATTACAATTTTAAGCAGATTACAATACCAAGCAGATTGTAATACCAAGCAGATTATAATACCAAGCAGATTATAATACCAAGCAGATTATAATACCAAGCAGATTACAATACCAAGCAGATTACAATACCAAGCAGATTATAATACCAGCAGATTATAAAATCAAGCAGATTATAATACCAAGCAGATTACAATACCAAGCAGATTATAATACCAAGCAGATTACAATACCAAGCAGATTATAATACCAAGCAGATTACAATACCAAGCAGATTATAATACCAAGCAGATTATAATACCAAGCAGATTATAATACCAAGCAGATTACAATACCAAGCAGATTATAATACCAGCAGATTATAAAATCAAGCAGATTATAATACCAAGCAGATTACAATACCAAGCAGATTATAATACCAGCAGATTATAAAATCAAGCAGATTATAATACCAAGCAGATTACAATACCAAGCAGATTATAATACCAAGCAGATTACAATACCAAGCAGATTATAATACCAGCAGATTATAAAATCAAGCAGATTGTAATACCAAGCAGATTACAATACCAAGCAGATTACAATACCAAGCAGATTATAATACCAAGCAGAATACGCTGCAAATTAAAGCAGAGATGGCCTAAGGTAGCCCACCATAGGCCTACCCGGGGCAGGCCGAGACGGCTTGAGTGACTGGAAGGTAAACTGGGAATGTAACTAGGAAGATAAGCTGTGAAGGTAAACTGTGAAGGTAAACTGTGAAGGTAAACTAGGAAGGTAAACTCTGACGGTAAACCGGGAAGGTAAACTGGGAAAAGTTGAATTGACTTGGAGCAGCCAGAATCAGTGAACTGGAACAGCTTTAGCTAAATAACCAGATGGTGATATTGGTGACCCAAGGTAATCAGTGATGACCTTTGTTAATATATCAACAGGTGTGAGTAACAAATTTGATGAAATTGGATGATGAATGGGAACGCTACTTTACACTAATTGGAACATAGGACTGGTTAATAAAATATAACGAGAATTATGGATAATGAATTAAGAAATAATGACATATAATGTAACGTAATAACACATATGATTTAACCAATATAGTGTATGCATGAGTATGTGTACATGTATATATAACATTAATAATTGTGTAACTAGCGTCAAAAGATTGATATTTGCTTAGGTAAACGAACTAGAGGGTTCAGTTTCTGAACCAATTATGTGCCTCTGTAGATTAGCTGCTTGCTCGTTGCAGGGTGTTGTCACGGCGTTGGCGTTCTCTCAGTTGTTGGCTGACGTCAGGTGCGAGCAGGTCGCTGTTGTTGGTGTGTGGTGTGCCAGCTAGCCTGTGGGGGCGGCTGGCGTTATGGCGTCGTCTGTAACGCGGATTCGGAGGGTGAATTCCGCAGGATTGGAGTTCTCGGCGGTTGCTGATTGGGCGTTGGTGGAGGTGACGCTTTTGGATGTTTTACGGAGGATCTGCACACTATTTACGGCTTTGAGAAGGTGTCTGACAGGCGTGTGGTGGTCAAGTTCTCTGCCCCTGGTCCATATCAGCGCTTCGTGAGTGATTTTGCTGGGCGTTTTCTCTAGCTCCCGGGGTCTGCTGGTACTGTGGAGATGTTGGACTGGTGTGAGGCGCCGTCGTTTGTCAGCATCCATGGAGTTCGCTTGGACTTTCCCGAGGAGGTCTTTCGCACCTGCTTCTCTCGGTATGGTACTGTGTTCACTCACCACCTTGTCTACGCTCAGGCCGCCTGTCGGGCTTGATGACCAATGTGCGGACCCTTGGCATGCGCTTGACACGTGATATTGCTTCTCGGGTCAAGTTCTACGGCTTTAACATACGGGTATTCTATGAGTATCAACCGCGCACCTGTTTTAGGTGTGGATTTCGAGGGCATCTTGCAGCCATTTGCACTCCTTCCGGGATGGGGGGAGCCAGCCCTCTTTCAGGAGGGTGATTTTCCCCCCTTGGGGTTTGGGGGGGCCAAGCCAGGTGATGCGGAAGCCGTGATTGTACCCCGCGACCCCTCCCTGTCGATGGTGCCTTCTGATTTGACTGATCCTACTCCGGCTATTCAGCAGTTTTGGCCCACCTGACCCGTTGGTGTCTGATGCGGGGGCCTAGCTTCCTGTGAACGTCGTCACTGTGAAGGTTCATCGGGATTCAACTGTTGCAGTCATGGAGATGGGTACACCTGTGGAAGCTGCTCCATCGTGTGTAGGTGGGAGCGGCGATCCTGCGGGTCCTTCGTGTAGTGTTGCTCCTTTGTCTGGTGGCCGTGCATCCGACGTAGTTGCTGCTGCTCCGGAGGTGCTGCGATCCTCTCATGGCTCTAGAGCCTTCCCCAGTCACGACGTCGGAAGAGCCCCGTCGTAAGCAGGAGGCACGGACGCGTTCCTCAGACAAAGGTTCTCCCATCAAGCGAGGGGGGTCTACGGCTGGGGCTGCTGTGGCGTGCGACCCTCCTCCTCCCTCTGGTGGCCTGCTGAGGTCTGGTGCGCCCGGGGCGCCCTCTGGGGGCAGTGACGCCCCGGAGGCGGTTGAGGATGCTCAATGGGTGGTGTCCACTGGTGTGTAAGGCACTGGACGGGATGCGCTGACTATGAAGATTACAAAACCTACGAAGAGTGCGGGCATCGACGTTCCTGTGGGGCCCTCCACTGCAGGGTTGCCAGATGATGCGCCTACTGTTCCTATTGCCTCCCCTGTGGGGGGCTCTGGTGTCGCCTTCGCAAGGGACTGTGGGGTTGGTGGGGTCCTGATTGCCCTTCCTGTTCGTGCCCTCTCTGACTTGTGCGACGCTGAATGTGCGTGGGTTGCGTGACTTGGCAGTGCAGATGGGCTTGGTGGCTGTGCTTCGTTAGCAGCGTGTAGATGTAGCCTTTATTCAGGAGCATAATATGTGTGACTTGAGTGCTTTGTCTGGGTTGACTGATGATTTTCATGTAGTGCTTAATCCGCCGAGGATGTCCTTTGGGGGGCACGTTGATGTTCTCCCGGAGGGCGTCCATTTCCGTGCTTCACAAGGAGAGGGATGAGGATGGCCGGGTGTTGTTCACTCGAGTGCGGTACCTCGGGGTGGAGATTCCCTTATTGACTGTGTACGCTCCTTCTGGTGCAGCGCATCGCCGCGAGAGGGATGAATTGTTCCAGGGTGGGCTGTTACACTTCTTGCGTCATGACACAAGGGACATGTTTTTTTGCTGTGATTTTAATTGTCACTGAGGCACTGGATTGCAATAGTGCGCATCCGCAGAATGTTTCTCGGGCATTAGTCTCCACCTTACAGAGCTGTGGGTTTCGAGATGCTGCTCTCATGTTTGGAGACGATTTGGAATTCACCTTTGCTGCCCGAGGGGCGTATTCCAGGCTGGATAGTTTTTATGTTCATGGGCGGAAGGGCTCTGTCTTTGCGTTTCATACGGTTCCAGTTGCCTTTTCTAATCGTTGTTTGGTTGTGGTGCGTGTTGCTGTTCGTAGTCAGGTTAGTGTGGGGAGGGGTTGGTAGAAGTTGAATTGTCAGTTGCTGAATTGTCCTTGGGTGTGCGAGGCGTTTCGTGGGGTTTATTGGTCGCAAGTGCGAGTTTTTATCTGTTAGACTGGTGGGAGTGGTGCAAGGTGGAATGCAAGTCTTTTTTTGTTGTGGTTGAGGCAGCGGGGCGTTTTGGTTTGTTGAGCTTTCTTCAGGTGCGGTTGACTCGGTTTTATGTGTTGCTTAATAGTGGGGTTGATTGTTTTGCTGCTATTTCTGTGTGTAAGGAGCGTATTTGTGGTTTGCGGGAAGAGTTGGCAGAGGGGGTTCGGGTGCGGGCTCATGTTGACGAGCATGTGTCTGGTGAACGGCCTTCTCCTTTTTCTTTTGCGGAAGGAGAAAGCCCTTCGGGACTCGTTTCTTTTCACCAGTCTCCAGCGTACGGATGGTTCTGTTTTGTCTAACACGAATGGGGTCCTGTTGTACGTGCAGCAGGAGTTGGGGGCGCTGTATGAGGAGGTAGGAGTGGATGAGGATCTGGCTGCATTCTTTTTGCGTCACTGCTCACCTGGTTTGTCAGCTGCGGGTTGTTCTGCTTTGGTGAGGGACGTGTCGTTGGCTGAACTTTGGGCTGTGGTGCGGTCTTTCCGATCCGGCAGGGTGCCTGGCTCGGATGGGCTCCCTGTGGAATTTTATGTGATGCTCTGGGATTTGCTTGGTGAGGCTTTCCCCCCTCCCTGTTCAGCCCGTTGACGCCGTGAGGGGGGCTTAGTGGGCGGCTGCCGGAGTGTGATGCTCCTTGGGACAGTCCTCTGTCCTTTTGTGGCCTTGTGCTCCTGCTGCTGTCCTCTCTAATTGTGCTGAACGACTTTTCCTTTTCCTTTTGTTTCGTTTTTCTCCCCCCCCCCCCCTCTCCTCCTATCTGCTTGTTGTTTCCTGTCGACCTTTTGCTTGTTTTGGTTATTCCTTTGGACTTCTTCTATTTTGACGCCCGGGTGCTTGAGGAGGCATACTCTTGCACCTGTAGAACTGTAGTACCCAACGTCTCGAGCAAGGGGAACCTTTTATTGTCAATCCCCCTTCAGTCGCTGAACCTGATCTCGACAGACTGACGGTTCTTAAGGTGGAGTTTATGGGGCGTATACTCAAGACGCACCCCTAGGGGGCCACGGCATGATCGGCGATAGCTTCCTGTTGGGTGTCCTGCCTCTAATTGTGGCTCCATGGTGGGTATGGGGGCCCATTCGTGGATGAATTGGTCACTCTTCGTCTGTATGTCGATGAATGTTTCTGTTGTACCCTCTCAGGCTCGTGGGGTCGGCGATCAAGCCCCCGAGTCGGCCTGTATTGGATGACTGGGCTTTGTAGCCCCCACTGCGTTGGGCCCCGACCTTGCTCTTCCTTTGACCCTCCTGACTTCTTCCCCCAGCTCCCCTCCCTCCTCTGTGGTTGTTCGAGAGTCAAGCCCCCAGTGATGACCACTTCGTCCCCTGGTGCGGCTAACACTCTCGTTGTGACTACTGCGCCTTTTAACCCCCTCTCTCTCTGGGGGTTCTCAACACTGCGCCACGGCCACACTCGCTCGATTCCTTCCCATACTAATGTGTATCAGGCCTTGTTTGGTCCCACTTCATGGGCCAAATACTTTGATCTCCCCCCTCTTGATTCTGCGCCTCCTGATGATTTCTCTCTCCATCGGCATCTTGTTGATTCCGTGGATGCATCTGTTACCTTCAACCCCACTCTTCTCGGTACACGTGTCGTTGCTGCTCCTTCTAAGGATGCAACTTCCCGCTTGGCTGCCTTATCCTGCCTTGGAAAGATCCCTGTTCGGGTCTTAAAGAACGCTCGGTTTAATGCCAGTGTTGGCACTATTCTCCTCCTGCCCCATGTTGCGACAAGTGTTCGGAATCTGCAGGATTGCCACGATGATATTCGGCATATCCTTGATGCTCAAGGCCATTCTTTCCTCCAGGTAGACTCGTTTACTCGTCCCCCTCGTGGTCGTTGCTGTCAACCCCTTCGGGTTGTGAAGATTACTTTTGATGGTAGGACCCTTCCATCCTCTGACATTCTTGTTGGTGCCAGGTGCTCTGTCCAGGAGTACATTCCTTCTCCTAGGCTTTGTAACCAGTGCTGGAGGTTTGGGCATGGTGCCCTCCGCTGCTCTGGGACTGTCTCTCTCTCTGTCCTTTGAGTGGGGGCAAGGTCACTCTAAGTCGGAGTGCACTTCTTCCCAGGCTCGCTGCCTCAACTGCGGTGAGGCCCATCCAACCTTCTCCCGTGCCTGTATCCATTACAAGCCTGAGGCAGCCGTCCTCAACTTGAAGCACTGGGAGCGTTTATCTTTTCCTGAGGCGAGGCGCCAGGTTCGCCAGCTCCCGCCATATGCTAACGTCTCTTATGCTCGCGCGTTACGCTCCTCCTCCTCCTCCTCCTCCTTCCCACCTTCCTCAGACTCGCAACCGTTTCCGGGCCTTGGACCCTGATATGCCCACTGCCCCCTCCCCTGTTCCTTTGAGTTCTGTCCCGAAGGGTCCCCCTCCCGGTCCTCTGTCTGGAGTTTCCCTTCTTTCTACCCAGTCTGTCGTGTCTCCTCGTCTCCCTCCGATCCTTCTTCCCATACTATTGACTATAGTATGGGAAGTATGACGATCCTTCTTCCCATACTATTGACATACTATACTCCGATCCTCCATCTATTGACTCTCCCTGCCGCCTGTCGGTGCGGGCTGATGTCCATCGCTCTCCTAATGGCCGTCGTGTGTGCTTTCGTTCAGCTTCTCCTGTTGAGACGCTGGAATCATTGCCCGGTACGTAGTTGCTGGGACACCGGTCTCTTTGTTAGAAGCGTAAGCCTGGCTCCTCTACTTCCTTCTCTCCCTGCGGGTAAGAAGGCTTCGCTCTCTTCCTCGGCCCTGATCTTCTTTAACGTGCTGTGTTGCTCTTTCGCCTTTGTTTCTTCCTTGTTCTCGGTTGTTGTCCTTTCTCTTCTTGTCGATGTCTATTCTTCAATGGAACATTCGGGATTAGTACGCCAATTTCCGTGAACTCCAACTTCTGATTTTGCGGTTTTTGCTCCTTTGTGTGTCTGTCTCCAGGAGCCGATGCTTCGTGCTCGTCCTGGTCGCTTTCGTGGCTATTCCTTTCTCTTCCCCACCCCCCCAGCTGTTGCTGGGGCTCTTAACTCTTAGGCTCTCTTGATTCGCTCTGATGTTCCCTTTGTCCCCTTACTTTTTCCTTCGCCTCTCCATTGTTCTGCTGCTCGTATCTTTTTGGGGAAATGGTACACTGTTTGTTCCATTTATCTCTCCCCGAGTGTCCCGCTTTCTCTTCCTGATCTGAAACACTTACTGGACTCCTTGCCGGAGCCTGTGCTCCTGCTGGGTGATTTCAATTGTCTTCATTTCCTTTAGGGTGATGTTCTGACGAACACCCGGGATCGCCTTCTTGAGCCGTTTATCCTCTCTTCTTCCCTGTCTCAACGCATTTGGATACTCGGGCTCACACCCTTTCCTGTCTTGATCTTTCTCTTTGCTCTTCTTCTCTTTACTTAGATTTCACGTGGCAGGTTCTTGATCTCCATGGCAGTGACCATTTCCCCATCCTTGTTACCTTTTTCTCTTTTCGCCCTCCCCTTTCCTTTCCTAGGTGGCAGTTTGCGAAAGCGGACTGGGACCTCTTTACCCTCAGCGCTGCTCTCTCTGACCTCTCCCTTCTACCTCTCCCTCGCTCTCTCCTCCTTTTTTACGACAGTCTTTGTCGCTGCCCTCCTCTCTATTCCTCGCTCTTCCTCTCGGGGTCCACGGAAGTGCGTTCCCTGGTAGAACGCAGACTGTGCTCGGTCTGTCCGCTGTAAGCGTACAGCCTGGAAGAGACACCGCTGTCGGCAGATGGCCGATTCTTTTCTTTTGGAGGGCGAGTGCGGTGGCCCATAGGGCCATCCGTACGGATAAATGTGAATGTTGGGTATCTTGTCTCCACCATTACGTCCGAACCTCCTCTGCCACAGATCTGGATGCGTATCCGCAAGATAGCGGGCAAGTTCGTTCCCGATGTTTCACTGGTCCTTGACCTCCGTGGTACTTTTGTGGCGGACCCGTTGCAGGTCGCTACTGAACTGGGTTCCCACTTTTCTTCTGTTAGCTCTGGTCTTCATCTTCCACAATCTTTCCTTCTTCGTAAACCTGTCCTTGAGTCTCGTCCTTTAGATTTCTGCACTCGTCTTCGACTTCCCTATAACGATCCCTTCTCTCTCTCTGAACTTCGTTCTGCCCTGGTCCTCTGCATATCTACGGCGGCGGGCTCCGATGGTATTCATTAGGCGATGCTTCGCCATCTCCCTCCGTGCACGTCTCGGTATTTACTGAGTCTGTATAATCGGATCTGGGAGTCGTCGTCAGTCCCTGAGGACTGGCTCGATGCCGTTGTCCTCCCTTTTCGCAAACCAGGGTCTCTGGGAACCTCCCCTATTGCCCTCACAAATTGTCTTCCTGAAGGTATGGTTAACGTTCGTCTGATGTGGTTCCTGGAACACCATCACCACCACTGCCCTTCTCAATTTGGTTTCCGCAAGTGCCGCAGCACAACAGATGTCCTGGTGAACTTGGAGGTCTATATTTGTACTGCTTTTGCTGCAAAGACCTCCGTTGTTGCCGTCCTTTTAATCCTGTGGATCTTATGTTCTGCATGATTGGATTTCTTTTTTTTAATGTATTTTTATAAAAAAATAAATTCTGGTGTATTCATGCTCTTGTATTTCTTTTTGCATACTGCTTGTTGTCATAAGAGTTCTTTGGCTCTTTATCATGTACTTTGTCAGGCGTTGTACATAACCTTCCCGGTTTGGTGCCTTCTTTTGATAATTACTTATTTGTCAGGCTTTGTATATTTTTTATTGTATATATTGTACTTTTATAAAAATAGAAAAAAAGTACCTCTAACCCTTTACACCACTGCCAGCGGGATGGGTATAGGGTGCATAATAAAGAAATAAAATGAATAGATACAATACTTGTGAACAATACAACTAGAATAACTTTAACTTTGCATGAGTATTGAAAATTTGGTCTATCTTATATCATCCTTAATCCTCAGTTCCCGAACATCCTCATAGAACCACACTCGCCGGACCGCAAAAATAAACCAAATTTAAAACACTAATTAAACTAGGATAATGACTGTTCAAATCAAGGCAGAGAAATTCTCAAAGATTAACCCAGAAGAACAATGAGAACATAGATCTATAAAATGAAATGCGTCTGAATCGTGGCATTTCTGAACACAAATATGAACTAAAAATTGAAACGAACGACATTCCGTATCGCAGATTATGAGAACCCCAGAGGACTAATTACTAAGCCCTTCCTCATCTCCACGGCAGACGTCACCTTAACATGATTCTCGTCCTTCTTTGTCGAAGATGACCATGACTTCGATATATTGATTGATGTCAAGACTTGGTCTTGACTTCAATTAAAGTGAGGGAGAGTTGCATCAGCTTCGCGCTCACATCCCGGCCTCTCTAAACACATATAAATATAAATGAAGTAATGATATGGATTACTAATATCAGGGATTACCGGGGGAACTAATAATCTTCAGACAAAAAAACATACAGAACCACTGGAATTAATCCCAGGAATAATTCATATGGTATAAAATTACTCTATTTACAGTTAATCATGGAGTATTTTATGTTGCTTTAAGATGAAAGCATGAGAGAGGAGTGTGAAGGAAGATAAGGAGAGTGGCGGTGAGGTATTCGAGGGAGGATGGTGGTGAGTACGGTGTTGCAGGGAGGGTGGTGGTGAGTGTGTTGTTCTCGGGAGGATGGTGGTGAGTACGGTGTTGCAGGGAGGGTGGTGGTGAGTGAGGTGTTCCAGGGAGGGTGGTGGTGAGTGAGGTGTTGCAGGGAGGGTGGTGGTGAGTGTTGTGTTCTAGGGAGGGTGGTGGTGAGTGAGGTGTTGCAGGGAGGGTGGTGGTGAGTGAGGTGTTCCAGGGAGGATGGTGGTGAGTGTGGTGTTCCAGGGAGGGTGGTGGTGAGTGTGGTGTTCCAGGGAGGGTGGTGGTGAGTGTGGTGTTGCAGGGAGGGTGGTGGTGAGTGTGGTGTTGCAGGGAGGGTGGTGGTGAGTGAGGTGTTCCAGGGAGGGTGGTGGTGAGTGAGGTGTTCCAGGGAGGGTGGTGGTGAGTGAGGTGTTCCAGGGAGGGTGGTGGTGAGTGTGGTGTTGCAGGGAGGGTGGTGGTGAGTGAGGTGTTCCAGGGAGGGTGGTGGTGAGTGTGGTGTTCCAGGGAGGGTGGTGGTGAGTGAGGTGTTGCAGGGAGGGTGGTGGTGAGTGAGGTGTTCCAGGGAGGGTGGTGGTGAGTGTGGTGTTGCAGGGAGGGTGGTGGTGAGTGAGGTGTTCTAGGGAGGGTGGTGTTGAGTGTGGTGTTCCAGGGAGGGTGGTGGTGAGTGAGGTGTTGCAGGGAGGGTGGTGGTGAGTGAGGTGTTGCAGGGAGGGTGGTGGTGAGTGAGGTGTTCCAGGGAGGGTGGTGGTGAGTGTGGTGTTGCAGGGAGGGTGGCGGTGAGTGAGGTGTTCCAGGGAGGGTGGTGGTGAGTGAGGTGTTCCAGGGAGGGTGGTGGTGAGTGTGGTGTTGCAGGGAGGGTGGCGGTGAGTGTGGTGTTGCAGGGAGGGTGGTGGTGAGTGAGGTGTTCCAGGGAGGGTGGTGGTGAGTGTGGTGTTGCAGGGAGGGTGGTGGTGAGTGAGGTGTTCTAGGGAGGATGGTGGTGAGTGTGGTGTTCCAGGGAGGGTGGTGGTGAGTGAGGTGTTGCAGGGAGGGTGGTGGTGAGTGAGGTGTTCCAGGGAGGGTGGTGGTGAGTGAGGTGTTCCAGGGAGGGTGGTGGTGAGTGAGGTGTTCCAGGGAGGGTGGTGGTGAGTGTGGTGTTGCAGGGAGGGTGGTGGTGAGTGTGGTGTTGCAGGGAGGGTGGTGGTGAGTGAGGTGTTGCAGGGAGGGTGGTGGTGAGTGTGGTGTTGCAGGGAGGGTGGCGGTGAGTGAGGTGTTCCAGGGAGGGTGGTGGTGAGTGTGGTGTTGCAGGGAGGGTGGTGGTGAGTGTGGTGTTGCAGGGAGGGTGGTGGTGAGTGAGGTGTTCCAGGGAGGGTGGTGGTGAGTGTGGTGTTGCAGGGAGGGTGGTGGTGAGTGAGGTGTTCCAGGGAGGGTGGTGGTGAGTGAGGTGTTCCAGGGAGGGTGGTGGTGAGTGTGGTGTTGCAGGGAGGGTGGTGGTGAGTGAGGTGTTCCAGGGAGGGTGGTGGTGAGTGAGGTGTTCCAGGGAGGGTGGTGGTGAGTGTGGTGTTGCAGGGAGGGTGGCGGTGAGTGAGGTGTTCCAGGGAGGGTGGTGGTGAGTGAGGTGTTCCAGGGAGGGTGGTGGTGAGTGTGGTGTTGCAGGGAGGGTGGTGGTGAGTGAGGTGTTCCAGGGAGGGTGGTGGTGAGTGTGGTGTTCTAGGGAGAGTGGTGGTGAGTGAGGTGTTCCAGGGAGGGTGGTGGTGAGTGTGGTGTTCCAGGGAGGGTGGTGGTGAGTGTGGTGTTGCAGGGAGGGTGGTGGTGAGTGAGGTGTTGCAGGGAGGGTGGTGGTGAGTGAGGTGTTCCAGGGAGGGTGGTGGTGAGTGAGGTGTTCCAGGGAGGGTGGTGGTGAGTGTGGTGTTGCAGGGAGGGTGGTGGTGAGTGTGGTGTTCCTGGGAGGGTGGTGGTGAGTGTGGTGTTGCAGGGAGGGTGGTGGTGAGTGAGGTGTTCCAGGGAGGGTGGTGGTGAGTGTGGTGTTCTAGGGAGGGTGGTGGTGAGTGAGGTGTTCCAGGGAGGGTGGTGGTGAGTGTGGTGTTGCAGGGAGGGTGGTGGTGAGTGTGGTGTTGCAGGGAGGGTGGTGGTGAGTGAGGTGTTGCAGGGAGGGTGGTGGTGAGTGTGGTGTTGCAGGGAGGGTGGCGGTGAGTGAGGTGTTCCAGGGAGGGTGGTGGTGAGTGTGGTGTTGCAGGGAGGGTGGTGGTGAGTGTGGTGTTGCAGGGAGGGTGGTGGTGAGTGAGGTGTTCCAGGGAGGGTGGTGGTGAGTGTGGTGTTGCAGGGAGGGTGGTGGTGAGTGAGGTGTTCCAGGGAGGGTGGTGGTGAGTGAGGTGTTCCAGGGAGGGTGGTGGTGAGTGTGGTGTTGCAGGGAGGGTGGTGGTGAGTGAGGTGTTCCAGGGAGGGTGGCGGTGAGTGAGGTGTTCCAGGGAGGGTGGTGGTGAGTGAGGTGTTCCAGGGAGGGTGGTGGTGAGTGTGGTGTTGCAGGGAGGGTGGTGGTGAGTGAGGTGTTCCAGGGAGGGTGGTGGTGAGTGTGGTGTTCTAGGGAGAGTGGTGGTGAGTGAGGTGTTCCAGGGAGGGTGGTGGTGAGTGTGGTGTTGCAGGGAGGGTGGTGGTGAGTGAGGTGTTCCAGGGAGGGTGGTGGTGAGTGTGGTGTTGCAGGGAGGGTGGTGGTGAGTGAGGTGTTGCAGGGAGGGTGGTGGTGAGTGAGGTGTTCCAGGGAGGGTGGTGGTGAGTGAGGTGTTCCAGGGAGGGTGGTGGTGAGTGTGGTGTTGCAGGGAGGGTGGTGGTGAGTGTGGTGTTCCAGGGAGGGTGGTGGTGAGTGTGGTGTTCCAGGGAGGGTGGTGGTGAGTGTGGTGTTGCAGGGAGGGTGGTGGTGAGTGTGGTGTTGCAGGGAGGGTGGTGGTGAGTGTGGTGTTGCAGGGAGGGTGGTGGTGAGTGAGGTGTTCCAGGGAGGGTGGCGGTAAGTGAGGTGTTCCAGTCAGGTTGGTGGTGAGTGTGGTGTTGCAGGGAGGGTGGTGGTGAGTGAGGTGTTCCAGGGAGGGTGGTGGTGAGTGTGGTGTTGCAGGGAGGGTGGTGGTGAGTGTGGTGTTGCAGGGAGGGTGGTGGTGAGTGAGGTGTTCCAGTCAGGTTGGTGGTGAGTGTGGTGTTCCAGGGAGGGTGGTGGTGAGTGAGGTGTTCCAGGGAGGGTGGTGGTGAGTGTGGTGTTCCAGGGAGGGTGGTGGTGAGTGTGGTGTTGCAGGGAGGGTGGTGGTGAGTGTGGTGTTGCAGGGAGGGTGGTGGTGAGTGAGGTGTTCCAGGGAGGGTGGCGGTAAGTGAGGTGTTCCAGTCAGGTTGGTGGTGAGTGTGGTGTTGCAGGGAGGGTGGTGGTGAGTGAGGTGTTCCAGGGAGGGTGGTGGTGAGTGTGGTGTTGCAGGGAGGGTGGTGGTGAGTGTGGTGTTGCAGGGAGGGTGGTGGTGAGTGAGGTGTTCCAGTCAGGTTGGTGGTGAGTGTGGTGTTCCAGGGAGGGTGGTGGTGAGTGAGGTGTTCCAGGGAGGGTGGTGGTGAGTGTGGTGTTCCAGGCAGGCCGAGGCCTCGTGCTGGTGCTGAAGAAGGGTGCCCGGCGTGGGGGGTCCCCTGCAGGTGAAAAGTCCTGTGATTGACGCGGGGCCCTGTGAGGCAGCCGAGGAGGCTCCCCATCCGCTGCCCATTGCCCAGCCCCGTGGGAAGAAGCCCCTCCCTCCCTCTCGTCTTGGCCTCCGGAGTGGCGTATGATGATAAGAACCCCTTTCTGTTTGACATTGTTGATCGCATGCATCCTGTTCCATGGAGCCCTTTTTCTATCTGGGTTCCGCGAGTTCGGTGTTTTGTTGTGGGTGGGCCGGAATTGATGTCTGATGTCTGTACAGTTGATAGTAAACCTGTTCCGGGTAACCTCATGTTGCTTTGGGAGGCGTATTGACTTCGATTCCCGGCGGCGGAGTGGCCGGATAAGTATGAGCATCTTGAGTAGTCTGTGTGATTGCTGTGTGTTTGGTGTCTGGATGGGACCTGTGGTTTGTTATGCTATATATTGTTTTTATTGTGCGCCCTTCAGGCCGGTGTTATGTTTTGTTCTCATGACCTTGTTTTATTTTATTTATTGTATTTGCATGCTTTGCATATAAATATAATATTAAAAAAAGAAAAAAGAAAAGTAACTGGTGAAAAACTCAATCTCTCACACCAGTAACAGGTACAAAGTCAGTATTTCCAAACACTTTAACAAACCAAACTAAAACACTCGCCGCCATTCGGTATATTCTTCAGTAAAGCAATTACATATTTTCCTTGGGAAAACACGCCTTATAAACCATAGGGTATAATAGAACCTTCCCTCAAAGAACTCTAACAGAGTGCAACAGTATATCTCCTCAATCCTCATACAATACACACAATCTGCCAGTATGGCAACCAGCCAATTCTGTGTTTTTGCGGTTCAAATTACGAAAGGAAAACATTAAAATCTCAAAAGATTCAACTTAATATCAGCAGCACACTCAGCAACACACCGCCTCAGCCAATCAATAAAAATCACAGAACTACAGCAAAATTAAAACATGCATTTTGAATTATACATTAACACAATATACAGATGCTTCCGACTCTACATGCTCATCGTCTCCTGCTCTCTCGTTGTCAATATTCCTTTGTAGTTGTTGTTGACTCTCGTAGTGCTCTCATGGCTCTCGGGTCCTTTAATCCGGTTCATCCAGTGGTTGTCGAGATCCAGCATTGGCTGTTTCTTGTTCACAGTAAATTTAAGTCGGTTGAGTTTTGTTGGGTTGCCAGCCATATTGGTGCCTCTTTAAATGAGCGTGCGGATTTAATTATCCCCGGTTTCCGCTGCCGGGGATGGTGTGGATGCTGGTGCTAGGCGTGGCCTGGTAGTGACCTTACAGAAAGATGCGCGCCGCCCTGGTTCCCTGCAGTCGTCTGGTGGTGTGCCCGTGGCCACGGGTGCCCCCTGTGGTGGTGCCTTTTGGCCGGCTCGCTCCGGTGAGGGTGCGCATTAGGGACCTGGGGTACGTGTTGCCGGTGTCTGTCATGCCGCCGGGTCATTGGACAGAGATTGTCGAGTTAATGCTGTCTGACGAGCTGGGAGCTTTCATGGTGGGAGGGTTCCCATGATGTGGGAGAGAGTGGAAATTACTCAACTCAGAAGTCATACCATCTGGGTGTTACGGCCCTCTCGGGACGCAACGGGGTCCTTACTCTGATGTTGTTAGAGGAAGATTGTTATATCCGTTCCCAAGCCAGTAGTGGCTATCAAGGGATGAGATCCGTGATGCAAGTAACTTAAAGGGAGTAGGGAAAGAAGGCTAAGAACTTAATATTATAATTGTTACCATCACCGATTAAATATATATAAAATAAATGAGTGCACAAGGGGGAGGGGTATTAACACTTGACAAGGGGATTCTTCACAATGTAGTCTTCTGCTGAAGACTCTGGATCCAGAAGCTAGGTGCTGAGTCCTCGGTGCTTTCTTCGTGGCCACACAACGAATTCTCCAAAGAAGTTGAGCCTACCCTGGCCACAGGTCAGCCAAAACACAGGTCCACTGGGGGCACCGCCGTGGAGGCCGTCAACCACACGTCCAGCTGATCTGCTGGCAGGTTCTGAACCAACCAAGCTGGTCAGGCCACTCCACGAACGATAAAAGGGGAACGCCCTAGACAGGAGCCTCGTGTGACACCACAAATCACTCTCCTGCCTTCCGTACCCCAGTGGATGATCGTCTCCAACAGTCGGTCCCGGGTAAATCCTTTTACTGCCACTCCACTGGCAGGCTAACACACCACAGTGTTCTTCCGGGGGGACGACTTCACAACAGCTGCAGCAAGGTTCAAGGTATGGAGACTGGCTGCCTCGGGTAGACTGACTCAACTCCCATCACAGCAGTCCCAAGTCGACTCTGTAAGCAGACACGTCATCAATAACTGGGACACTAAAACACCTCACTTACAGGCTCAGACAAACGCCCGACGTATCCACTCCCTAGATGGCGCTGGTGTCTGAGCACCACCTCACCAGAGGTCAGCAGCGGCTGTGTTGAGCGCTGAACAGGACTGGAAACTGGCCCTTGTGGCCGGTATTCGCCGTCCTCACCAGGTGTCGTCGTCCGTTTGGCGGGGGTTTCAGGAGCTGACCCACAGATGGCGCGGTCGTTACTGCTCCGTGCTCGGACGCTGGATCCGGGTTCGTAACACTGGGTCCCCTGTTTGCGGGTGTTTGTTGCCAGGGTTCCGGATGAAATGGCGCCCCCGGTGGATGAACAAGACCCTTGGCGGTGGTTGCGCTGGGAAGCATTCAATGTACAGTTCCCACGGGTCATGTTCCCGGGCAAGTATGTCCGCTGATTTCCTATTTCTTTGCTTACTGTAGTACTGTGTGCCCCTCTGGCTGTTTGTTTGCCCTATTGTAGTCTGTGCCCGTGCCTCTCCCTTTGTTTGTTGCGAGGCAGGTGGTTTGGTGTGAGTGTTCTTATTCATGTATTTGTTTTGTGTTGTTACTTTGCCCTGTGTGTTCTATTAATGCATTACATGTTGTAATTGTTTATTTTTTTTTATTTGTGGCTTGTTGTATGTTGTTTTCTTGTGTTATATTTCATGTTGTACATCCTGATGTGCTTTGTTATCGGTCCTTCTGGCCGGTGCTTCTGTTTGATTTGTTTTATAATGTTCCTATTTTTTTTTTTTTTTTTTTTTTGCTTGCATTGCTTGCTTGTTTGTAATTGTTATATATTTATTGTATTTCATATATTTATTGTATTTATTTATTGTATTTAACCTGCATGCATGCATGTAAAAATAAAAATAATAAAAAAAATTTATCTGAGCCAATCACGAATTATTAAGTATGATTATATATTTCTCTGACATCGGAGACAAGCATGTTACTTGATTGTAAACTATTTAATGCTAGTTGTGAGGAAAGTGAGTTGGAAATAATTAGGCTGTCTACTTAGCATTGATTTATAGGCGGTTGTAAGCGTATCTGTCTGCAACATCTTGAGCGGCTGGCATCTCAGTTGAGTACTTTTCCACTACTACCTTCACCCGTCGGCGTTTCGGTTGCCCTTTCGGACCTTCACCAACACCCTTCTCCTGGGGACCGTCGTATTCCTCGAACAACCTATGGCACCTGTGCCACTTCCTCTTCCTACATCAAGCCGGTACATAGCAGTACCAGGAATCCGGACTAAAGCTTCTGCTTGAAACCAAAATCAACATTGTGTCAGTTGAACGCTTAGAACACATACGTAATGGAAGTAGACTAAATGGATTCAAAGAACAGCCACATATTACAATGATGGGACTGTACGATGTCTGTAAACATGAAAGACTACAGCACTTCCTTCCACCCTGGCAGATAGCACCTTTCTCACATCCTTACGCCTGTATACCCCATCAAAAACTAATCACAAACAACCCTCATGCTCAGCTTGCTGGTATATTAAGCACATTAGAACACATACACAAAATATAAACTAAAAACATCGTCACACAGACCATATACTCTGATGGATCACTCAGTACAGCTACAGGGTGGGCGGGAAGTGCTGTTATTGCTCATCAACCCGATGGGAGCACAATTGAAAAGAATATAAGAGTTAGCAACTGGGCATCCACAATGCAAGCCGAGTTCGTAGCAATACTGGTAGCACTCGAAATTGTCAACTCTGAAGTAGAGAGCCTAATTATTTCCGACTCCCTTTCCTCACTACTAGCATTAAATAGTTTACAATCAAGTAACATGCTTGTCATTGAAGCCAGACAAATATATGAGCATACTTAATTAGGAGGGGGGGGGGGGTATCAACATAAGGATTTCTCTCCCACGCCTGTAGGAACATGATAAAGTTAACGCCCTTGCTAAGGTTGCAGTAAATAGAGAGAGTTGAACGAAATCTTGAGTTATAAAATAGGTCCCCTTAAAAGTGTCATTAGACGAGAACGCTTGAATGAAAAGCAGAACTGTGCAAACCAGAACTAGCAGGTCCATTGTTCATCACAACAAAATGTGTAAAACTAACATGGTTATGGGGCAAGTAACAAAATTAGCAGACTAACAGACGTTTTCACAGCTCAAATAAGATTTGGCTACTAGAGTCTCTGGCAGTTCGGCTTGTATAGGGATCTAGATGAAGTAAATGATGTATATCTAGATTACCAGAGAGGCGACTACCAAGGAATGAGAAAGGCACTGCAAAACATCTCCTGGATGGAGCTAACAGGTGAACATGACATGGAAGCATCATGGCAAAACTTTAAGATCGTCATGGAACTCGTTCAAAAATATGTGCCAAAATGGAGGAAGAAACAAAAGGAAACTAGATGGATGACTTAGGCAGTAAAACAAATACTGATAACTAGGATGAATTTCGGGAGAACGTTTGAATCCACGATGGACATCATTATGAGATATATAAGAGGGCACTAAACTAAGCCACTCAGGAAATCGGATCAACCCAAAAAAACTACGAAAGAATACTTGCCCAAAACATAAAGAAAGATCTTGTATAGCCATAGTCGTTCTATGCCTATATAAAAAGTAAAACCAAAACTAAAGAGTCGATAGGATCTTTAAAAGATAAGAGTAGCCATATTATAATGGACGACAAAAATGGCACCAAACACTAAATGAATATTTTACATCAGTATTCACTAGAAAGTTTACATGACATCTCATCACCCACATAAATGTTTCAAGGGGGCGAAGAGAACGAATTTAGGAATATATCCATAACATGTGATATAATCAAGAAGAACATTGACAATCTAAAAAGACTCGAAAGCCCCAGGTGTGGATGGAATACAATCCCAAGTCATTAAGTAGCTGGCAGAAGACCTATGACTTCTACTGAAATTACTTTTCACAAAGTCTCTGACCCATGGGATAGTCCTCCTCGACTGCAAAATGTACAAATGTCACCCTTATTTAAAAAAAAAAATAGGGTAGAAAGAGCTCTGCGGAGATCTACCGTCCGATCAGCTTGACATCACACATCTGCAAGCTCATGTAGAGAATCCTCAGGGAGGGAAACAATCACCATCTTTCAGTGAGCAATCTTGTAACCTCAACGCAACATGGTTTTGTCAAAAAAAGATCCGGCCTTACAACCATGCTCACATTTTTGGAAACGGTAACCAGCTACTCAGACAAGACTTCCGGTTGACGAAGTGCACGTGGATTTTGCTAACGCCTTTGATAAGGTAGCTCCTGCTGCCGTCCTCTCCAATTCTGCTGGGCACCTTTTCCTTTTCCTTGTTTCGTTTTTCTCCCCCCTCTTCTTCTATCTGCTTGCCGTTTCCTGCCGACCTTTTGCTTGTTCTGGTTCTTCCCTTGGACTTCTTCTATTTTGACGCCCGGGTGCTTGAGGAGGCATACTCTTGCACCCTTAGAACTGTAGTACCCGACGTCGAGAGGAAGGGGAACGTTTTATTGTCAATCCCCCTTTCGTCACTGAACCCGATTTCGACGGACTGTCGGTTTCTTAAGGTGGCGTTTGTGGGGCGTATACTCACGACGCACCCCTAGGAGGCCCCGGCAAGATCGGCGATAGATTCTTGTTGGGTGTCCTGCCTCTAATTGTGGCTCCATGGTGGGTGTGGGGGCACATTCGTGAATGAATATTCCTTTTCGTAATGATGATGACCCCTGTTTCGGCTGTTTGTGCTTTACCTTCTCAGGCTCGTGGGGTGGGCGACCAAGCCCCCGAGTCGGTCCGTGTTGGAAGACCGGGCTCTGTATCCTCTGCTGCATTGGGCCCCGACCTTGCTCCTCCTTTGGCCTCTCTGACTCCTTCCCCTGGCTCCCCTCCCTCCTCTGTGGTTGGGTCGAGCCCCCAAGCCCCCAGTGGTGACTACCTCGTCCCCTGGCGCGGCTCCATCTCTAGTTGTAACTACTGCGCTTTTTAACCCCTCTCTCTCTCTGGGGGTTCTCACCGCCGTCCTCGTAACGGCCGCCCTCGCTCGATTCCTTCCAGTTCTGCTACTTATCAAGCCTTGTTTGGTCCCGCTTCGTGGGCCAAATATTTTGATCTCTTCCCTCATGATTCTGCGCCTCCTGACGATTTCTCCCTCCATCGACATCTCGTTGATTCCGTGGATGCCTCCATTACTTTCATCCCCACTCGTCTCGGTACACGTGTCATTGCTGCTCCTTCTCAGGATGCTGCTTCCCGCTTGGCTGCCTTATCCTGCCTTGGCGAGACCCCTGTTCGGGTCTCGAAGAACACTCAGTTGAATGCCAGTGTTGGCACTATTCTGCTCCCGCCCCATGTTGCGACCGGTGTTCGGGACCTGCGCGACTGCCACGACGATATTCGACATATCCTTGCTGCCCAGGGCCATTCTATTCTCCAGGTGGACACGTTTACTCGTCCCCCTCGTGGTAGTCCCCATCAACCCCTCCGGGTCCTTTGATGGTAGGACCCTTCCACCCTCTGTCATTCTTGCTGGTGCCAGGTGCTCTGTCCAGGAGTACATTCCTTCTCCTCTGCTCTGTAACAAGTGCTGGAGGTTTGGGCATGGTGCCCTCCGCTGCTTAGGGACTGTCTCTCTCTGTCCTTTGTGTGGTGGCGAAAGTCACTCTAAGTCGGAGTGCACTTCTTCCCAGGCTCGTTGCCTCAACTGTGGTGAGGCCCATCCTACCTTCTCCCGTGCGTGTGTCCATTACAAGCTTGAGGCAGCCGTCCTCAACTTGAAGCACCGGGAGCGTTTATCTTTTCCTGAGGCGAGACGCCAGGTTCGCCGGCTCCCGCCTTATGCTAATATCTCTTATGCTCGTGTTTTGCGCTCTTCCTCTCCTCGTCCTTCCCACCTTCCTCAGACTCACAATCGTTTCCGGGCCTTTGACAATTATACGCCCACTGCCCCCTCCTCTGTTTCTTTGGGTTCTCTCCCGAAGGATCCACCTCTGTCTGGGGTTCCCCTTCTTTCTACCTGGTCTGTCGTGTCTCCTGTTTCTTCTTCCTCGTCTCCCTCCGTTCCTCCTTCCCATCCGTCTCTTGACTCTCCCCGCCGCCGGTCGGTGCGGGCTGATGTCCATTGCTCTCCAAACGGCCGTCATGTGTGCTCTCGTTCTGCTTCTCCTGTTGAGACGCTAGAATCCGTTGCCCAGTACGTGGTTGCTGGGACACATGTCTCTTTAAGTCAGAAGCGTAAGCCTGGCTCCTCTTCTTCCTCCTCCCCGGCGGGTTAGAAGGTTTCGCTTTCTTCCTCGGCCCCTACTTCTGCCTCTCTCGCTCCTTCCCCTACCGTTTCGGTGGTTGCGCCCCCCTGTTCCTGCTATGGAGGTTTTTTTAGCCCCTGCTTCCCTCTCGGTTGCTGCCCTTGCTGAGGTGCACTCCCCTCTTTCTACCCCCCCCCCCTCTTCCTGCTGCTGTCCTTGACTGCTCCTCTCTGTGGTCTCCTCCTCTTCCTCCTCCGGACCCCGCCCGCTCACCTCTGACCTGTTCTCCCGTTTCCTTCCCTCCGTCTTTGCTCAGTTTATCCATGCCCCCTAACCCTGACTTTGCTGACCCTGATCCCGACCCTGATATTCTTTAACGTGCTCTGTTGCTCTTTCGCCTTTGTTTCTTCCTTGTTCTCTGTTCTTGTCCTTTCTCTTCTCGCCGTTGTCCATTCTTCAATTGAACGTTCGAGGTTATTACGCCAATTTCCTTGAACTCCAACTTCTGATTTCACGGTTTTTGCCCCTTTGTGTCTGTCTCCAGGAGCCGATGCTTGGTGCTCGTCCTGGTCGTTTTCGTGGCTATTCCTTTCTCTCCCCCCCCCCCACAGCCATTGCTGGGGCTTCTAATTCTTCTGTTCTCTTGATTCGTGCTGATGTTCCCTTTGTTCCTTTACTTTTTCCTTCGCCTCTCCATTGTTCTGCTGCTCGTATCTTTGTGGGGAAATGGTACACAGTTTGTTCCATTTATCTCCCCCCGAGTGTCCCGCTTTCTCTTCCTGATTTGAAACACCTCCTAGAATCCTTGCCGGAGCCTGTGCTCCTGCTGGGAGACTTCAATTGTCGTCATTCTCTTTGGGGTGACGTTCTGACGAATACCAGGGGTCGCCTTCTTGAGCCGTTTCTCCTCTCTTCTTCCCTGTCTCTTCTGAATTCTGGTGAGCCCACTCATTTGGACTCTCGGACTCGCACCCTTTCTTGTCTTGATCTTTCTCTCTGCTCTTCTTCTCTTTACTTAGATTTCACGTGGCAGGTTCTTGATGACCTCCATGGCAGTGATCATTTCCCTATCCTTGTTTCCTTTTTCTCGTTTCGCCCTTCACTCTCTTTTCCTAGGTGGCAGTTTGCTAAGGCGGACTGGAACCTATTTACCCTCAGTGCTGCTCTCTCTGACCTCTCCGTTCTGCCTCTCCCTCGCGCTCTCCTCCTTTTTCATGACACAATCTTTCGACGCTGCCCTCCGCTCTATTCCTCGCTCTTCCTCTCGGGGTCCACGGAAGTGCATTCCCTGGTGGAATGCGGACTGTGCTCGGGCTGTCCGCTGTAAGCATGCAGCCTGGAAGAGGCACCGCCGTCGGCAGACGGCCGATTCTTTTCTTTTCTTTTGGAAAGCGAGTGCGGTGGCCCGTAGGGCCATCCGTACGACTCGACGTGAATGTTGGGCTTCTTATGTCTCGACAATTACGTCCGAAACGCCTCTACCCCAGATCTGGAAGCGTATCCGCTAGATAGTGGGTAAGTTCGTTCCCGATGTTTCACCGGTCCTTCACCTCCATGATACTCTTGTGGAGGACCCGTTGCAGGTCGCTTCCGAACTGGGTTCCCACTTTTCTTCTGTTAGCCCTGGTCTTCATCTTCCCCAATCTTTCCTTCTTCGTAAACCTGTCCTTGAGTCTCGTCCTTTAGATTTCTGCACTCGTCTTCAGCTTCCCTATAATGATCCCTTCTCTCTCTCTGAACTTCGTTCTGCCCTGGCCCTCTGCGGTTCTACGGCGGCGGGCTCCAATGGTATTCATTATGAGATGCTTCGCCATCTCCCTCTGTGCACGTCTCAGTATTTACTGAGTCTGTATAATCGGATCTGGGAGTCGTCGTCAGTCCCTGAGGACTGGCTCGATGCCGTTGTCCTCCCTGTTCGCAAACCGGGGTCTCTGGGTACTTCCCCTAAGGACTTTCGCCCTATTGCTCTCACAAGTTGTGTCTGCAAACTCTTTGAACGTATGGGTAACGTTCGTCTGATGTGGTTCCTGGAACACCATCACCACCTCTCCCCTTCTCAATTTGGTTTCCGCAAGTGCCGTTGCACGACAGATGTCCTGGTGAACTTGGAGGTCTATATTCGTACTGTTTTTGCTGCGAAGACCTCCGTTGTTGCCGTCCTTTTTTACCTGGAAAAGGCTTACGACACCACTTGGCGTTATCATATCCTATCTCAACTTCATTCTTTTGGCCTTCGTGGTCATCTCCCTCTCTTTCTCCACAGCTTCCTCTCTCGTCGTTCCTTTCGGGTGCGCCTTGGTACCGCTCTCTCTCCCTCTTTTCAGCAATACGAAGGTGTGCCCCAGGGTAGTGTTCTGAGCAGTACTCTTTTTCTGGTTGCCCTCAATGGTCTTCTTTCCTCTCTTCCTTCTGGTGTCTTCTCCGCTCTCTATGTCGATGATCTTACCCTTTGTTGTCAGTTTGATGATTCGCCTCTCCTTCAACGCCGGCTTCAACTTGCAATTGATGCCGTGTCGTCTTGGGCCACAGATCATGGCTTCAAGTTCTCTACTTCTAAGACTTATGCCATGACTTTTACGCGGAAACGGGTTGTTCTTCGTCCCTCTTTGTCACCTTATTGTCATCCCCTTGAATACAAAGATTCCGCGAAGTTTTTGGGGTTATTCCTAGACACTCGTTTGTCTTGGTCTCCCCATATCTCTTACCTCCGTGTTGAGTGCTCTAAGTCCCTTACCCTCCTTCGGGTCTTGTCCCATACTTCTTGGGGGGCAGATAGGCGCACTCTCCTTGCTTTACATTCCTCTCTCGTCCGGTCTAAGCTCGATTATGGTTGCCCTGCTTACTCGTCTGCTTCTCCTTCTACTCTTCGCCGTCTTGATGCTTTGCACCATACTGGGATGCGCCTCAGTTCTGGTGCCTTTTGTTCGACTCTCATCCTTAGCTTGTATGTTGACACTGGCTTCCTGTCTCTCCAGGACCGCCGTGATCGCTAATATCTTCGCTATCTTGTGCGGTCCTTGCAACATCCTTCCTCTCGCCTCTGTCGTGCTTTAACTTTTACCCCTCCTGCGGTTCCTGTTCCTCTTCACCACCTCCCTCTTTCTGTCCGGTTATCTCGCCTACAGGATTCTCTTTCCGTTCGTATTTCTGATGTTTCTCCTCGTGTTGTTCCTTCTTTGCCCCCGTGGAGGGTCCCTCTTCCGCGGTTTTGTACATCCTTGACCCGTATCACTAAAGCTTTTACCCCTCCTACGATTCTAAAACGCCTTTTCCTCGAGCACTTTTCTTCTCACTCCCGCTCCGTTTCTGTCTTCACCGATGGGTCTAAGTCAGCGGACGGTGTTGGCTACTCTGTTGTTTTTCCTGATCGCACTTATAGGTGTCGCTTGCCTCCGGAGACTAGCATCTTTACAGCGGAACTTTATGCTATTCTCTATAGCATAAAGCATCTCTATTCTCTATTCTCTATTCTCGTAGTGCCCTCATGGCTCTCGGGTCCTTTAATCCGGTTCATCCAGTAGTTGTCGAGATCCAGCATTGGCTGTTTCTTGTTCACAGTAAATTTAAGTCGGTTGAGTTTTGTTGGGTTCCCAGCCATATTGGTGTGTCTTTAAATGAGCGTGCGAATGCTGCCGCCAAGGAAGCTGTCCGCTCTTGTCCCATCTCTCGTAAAGGCATTCCGTATTCCGACTTTTACCCGGTTATCCATTCCTCAGTCCTTACCCGTTGGCAGGCTTCTTGGTTGTCTGTTACTGGTAACAAGCTACATACTCTTAAATGTTGTGTTTCCTCCTGGCCGTCCTCCTTCCACCGTAACCGGCGGTGGGAAACAGCTCTGGCGAGGTTGCGTATTGGCCATACTCACTTAACCCATGGTCACTTGATGGAGCGCAGCCCTGCTCCTTATTGTCCTAGTTGCATTGTCCCTCTTACGGTCGTGCATGTCCTTCTTGAATGTCCTGACTTCCAGGACGAGCGTGTGTCTTGCTTTCCGACCGCCCCTCACAGTCACCTGTCCCTCGATAGAATTTTTGGTGACTCGGATACTTTTGATATCGTTCGCCTTATGCGTTTTTGTTCTCGTATTGGCATCCTTGGTGATATTTAGCGCCCTCTGATTATTTTGCGTATTTGATGGTGCTACATAGCCTTCCCGGTTTGGTGCCTTCTTTTGATAATTACTTACTTACTTATTATACAAGTGTTTTTATTCAACATTTCTCTTGTTTGGGTGATGTTATGGGCATGTCTCATGTCATTTCTGGGGGCACCGGATTGAAGATGACAGGTCAAACGCCTCGTCAGCTTGGGGATAAGAAAATGCCTAACAGATATAGCATGGGAAACAGAGCTCGGGGGAAAGACGGCCCAAGATATGATGGATTACATCACGCAGAAGTGCAAGGATGCAGCAAACAAGTTTGTCCCAGTCCAAAAGGAAAACAGAGAAATGAAGATGAGAAACCCATGGTTTAATCAGAGATGTAGGCTAGCTAAGCAGCAAAGTAAAAGGGCATGGAGAAACTATAGGAATAACAGGACACTGGAGAGCAGAGAAAGATACCAGAATGCCTGGAATGAATATGTCAGGATGAGAAGAGAGGCAGAAAGACAATACGAAAATGACATCGCAAACAAGGCAAAGACTCAGCCTAAATTGTTGCATATCCACATCAGGAGAAAAATGACAGTAAAGGAACAGGTTATGAAATTAAGGATAGGAGCGGAAGGATTCACTACAAACGACAAGGAAGTGTGTGAGGAACTGAATAAGAAATTCTAGGAGGTCTTCACCTTAGAGCAAGGAGAAATTCCAGAGATAAGTGAGGGAATAGCTAACCAGGAACCACTGGAAGACTTTGAGATTACCAGCAGGGAAGTAAGGAAGTGTTTACTAGAGTTGGATGTGGCAAAGGCTATAGGCCCTGATGGAATCTCCCCTTGGGTTCTAAAGGAAGGAGCAAGAGAACTGTGCCTACCACTCTTCATAGTGTATAACAAATCACTGCCAACAGGGGAACTGGCAGATATTTGGAAAGCAGCTAACGTAGTCCCAATATACAAGAAAGGGGATAGATAGGAGGCACTGAACAACAGGCCAGTGTCCCTAACCTGCATACCATGCAAGCTGATGGAAAAGATTGTGCGAAAAAAAACTAGTGGAGCATCTGGAGCGAAGGAACTTTGTAACACAGCATCAACATGGGTTCAGGGATGTCAGGTCCTGCCTCACAGGGTTACTTGAATTCTATGACCAGGCAACAAAGATAAGGCAAGAAAGAGAAGGGTGGGCAGACTGCATATTTTTGGATTGTCAGAAAGCCTTTGATACAGTGCCACACAAGAGGCTAGTGCGAAAGTTGGAGATGCAGGCTGGAGTGAAAGGGAAGGTACTCCGGTGGATAGAGGAGTACCTAAGCAACAGGACAACGAGTCTGTGTGAGGGGTGAGGTCTCAGATTAGCGAGACTTTACAAGTGGAGTCCCGCAGGAGTAAGTCCTTGGACCTATACTGTTTCTGGTATATGTAAATGATCTCCCAGAGGGTATAGATTCGTTCCTCTCAATGTTTGCCTACGATGCAAAAATTATGAGGAGGATTGAAACAGAGGATGATAGTAGGAGGCTACAAGATGACCTAGATAGACTGAGTGAATGGTCCAACAAATGGCTGTTGAAGTTCAACCCGAGTAAATGCAAAGTAATGAAACTAGGCAGTGGAAACAAGAGGCCAGACACAGGATACAGAATAGGAGATGAAGTACTTAATGAAACAGACAGAGAGAAAGATCTAGGAGTTGATATCACACCAAACCTGTCTCCTGAAGCCCACATAAAGAGAATAACGTCTGCGGCATATCTTGAGGTTATCTTGAGATGATTTCGGGGCTTTAGTGTCCCCGCGGCCCGGTCCTCGACCAGGCCTCCACCCCCAGGAAGCAGCCCGTGACAGCTGACTAACTCCCAGGTACCTATTTACTGCTAGGTAACAGGGGCATTCAGGGTGAAAGAAACTTTGCCCATTTGTTTCTGCCTCGTGCGGGAATCGAACCCGCGCCACAGAATTACGAGTCCTGCGCGCTATCCACCAGGCTACGAGGCCCCCTACGATGCAAAATATGCGAGGCTGGCTAACATCAGAACAGCGTTCAGGAACCTGTGTAAGGAATCATTCAGAATTTTGTACACCACATATGTAAGACCAATCCTGGAGTATGCGGCCCCAGCATGGAGCCCGTACCTTGTCAAGCACAAGACGAAGCTGGAAAAAGTCCAAAGGTATGCTACTAGACTAGTCCCAGAACTAAGAGGAATGAGTTATGAGGAAAGGCTGCGGGAAATGCACCTTACGACACTGGAAGACAGAAGAGTAAGGAGGGACATGATCACAACCTACAAAATCCTCAGGGGAATCGACCGGGTAAACAAGGATGAACTATTCAACACTGGAGGGACGCGAACAAGGGGACACAGGTGGAAGCTGAGTACCCAAATGAGCCACAGAGACATTAGAAAGAACTTTTTCAGTGTCAGAGTAGTTAGTAAATGGATTGCACTAGGAAGTGATGTGGTGGAGGATGACTCTATACACAGTTTCAAATGTAGATATGATAGAGCCCAGTAGGCTCAGGAATCTGTACACCAGTTGATTGACAGTTGAGAGGCGGGACCAAAGAGCCAAAGCTCAACCCCCGCAAGCACAATTAGGTGAGTACACACACACACACACATACACACACACACACACACACACACACACACACACACATCCTCCCCCCCTCACCCACTCCCCCTACCCTCCCCCCCCCCCCCCTCACCCACTCCCCCTACCCTCCCCCTCCCCCCCCTCACCCACTCCCCCTACCCTCCCCCCCTCCCCCCCCCTCACCCACTCCCCCTACCCTCCCCCTCCCCCACTCCCCCTACCCTCCCCCTCCCCCCCCTCACCCACTCCCCCTACCCTCCCCCTCCCGCCCTCACCCACTCCCCCTACCCTCCCCCTCCCCCCCTACCCCCCCAAGCCCTTCCTCCTCCACCAGTCTCCCCATACCAGATCCTCCCAGCTCCCGCTCACCCTAGACCCCACAGGTCCTCCCCAGAGGAGAAGCAGAAGAGAGTTAGTTTCAGGGTGATGTACTCGAACATAGATGGGATCACAAGCAAGGCAAGTGAACTAAGGGAAAGAGCACAAGAAGTGAACCCAGATGTAATTGGACTCACTGAAACAAAACTCTCTGGAATCATAACGAATGCCGTGTTTCCCCAGGAGTACACAATAATAAGGAAAGAGAGGGAAGGTAGGGGAGGAGGAGGAGTGGCCCTACTCATGAGAAAGGAATGGAGTTTTAAGGAGATGGCTATCCTGGGCTGTGAGGGTTTCAGAGACTACATAGCAGGCACCATGACAATGGGAGGATCAAGGATATTAGTAGCAGTAATATATAATCCTCCACCAAATGACAAAAGACCCAGTCAAGAGTACGAAAGCAACAACATGGCAGTTAACACTATAATTGAGAGGGCAGCCTCTTCTGCCTGTAGAAATAGATCCCACCTGCTCATCATGGGGGACTTCAATCATGGCAGGATTGATTGGGAGAACAAGGAACCGCATGGAGGCGAGGATACGTGGAGAGCCAAACTACTGGAGGTGGCGACTAGAAACTTCTTAACCCAGCATGTCAGTGAACCCACAAGGATGAGAGGAAACGACGAACCAGCGAGACTCGACCTGGTTATCACCCTGAACGACTCTGACATAAGAGAAATCAGTTTTGAGGACCCAGTAGGAATGAGCGACCACAGTGTATTGGTGTTTGAGTACCTGATTGAAGAAGGGTTATTGAACTCGAGAAGGGATACCGAAACCAAAAGGTTAGCATACCGAAAGGGAAACTATGAGGAGATAAGAAAATGCCTAGCAGATATAGCATGGGAAACAGAGCTCAGGGAAAAGACGGCCCAAGATATGATGGAATACATCACGCAAAAATGCAAGGATGCAGCAAACAAGTTTGTCCCAGTCCAAAAGGAAAACAGTGAAATGAAGATGAGAAACCCATGGTTTAATCAGAGATGTAGGCTAGCTAAGCAGCAAAGTAAAAGGGCATGGAGAAACTATAGGAATAACAGGACACTGGAGAGCAGAGAAAGATACCAGAATGCCAGGAATGAATATGTTAGGATGAGAAGAGAGGCAGAAAGACAATACGAAAATGACATCGCAAGCAAGGCAAAGACTCAGCCTAAATTGCTGCATAGCCACATCAGGAGAAAAACAACAGTAAAGGAACAGGTTATGAAATTAAGGTTAGGGGCAGAAGGATTCACTACAAACGACAAGGAAGTGTGTGAGGAACTGAATAAGAAATTCCAGGAGGTCTTCACCTTGGAGCAAGGAGAAATCCCAGAGATAAGAGAGGGAATAGCTAACCAGGAACCACTGGAAGAGTTTGAGATTACCAACGGGGAAGTAAGGAAGTGTTTACTAGAGTTGGATGTGACAAAGGCTATAGGTCCAGATGGAATCTCCCCTTGGATACTAAAGGAAGGAGCAGAAAAACTGTGCCTCCCGCTCTCCATGGTGTATAACAAATCACTGGCAACAGGGGAACTGCCAGAAATTTGGAAAGCAGCTAACGTAGTCTTGATATACAAGAAAGGGGATAGACAGGAGGCACTGAATTACAGACCAGTGTCCCTAACCTGCATACCATGCAAGTTGATGGAGAAGATTGTGCGAAGAAAGCTAGTGGAACATCTGGAGCGAAAGAACTTTGTAACACAGCATCAACATGGATTCAGGGATGGCAGGTCCTGCCTCACAGGGTTACTTGAATTCTACGACCAGGCAACAAAGATAAGGCAAGAAAGAGAAGGGTGGGCAGACTGCATATTTTTGGATTGTCAGAAAGCCTTTGACACAGTGCCACACAAGAGGCTAGTGAAAAAACTGGAGATGCAGGCTGGAGTGAAAGGGAAGGTACTCCGTTGGATACAGGAGTACTAAAGTAACAGGAGACAACGAGTCAGTGTGAGGGGTGAGGCCTCAGATTGGCGAGACGTTACGAGTGGAGTACCGCAGGGGTCAGTCCTTGGACCTATACTGTTTCTGATATATGTAAATGATCTTCCAGAGGGTATAGAATCGTTTCTCTCAATGTTTGCCGATGATGCAAAAATTATGAGGAGGATTGAAACTGAGGACGATAGTAGGAGGCTACAAGATGACCTAGACAGACTGAGTGAATGGTCCAACAAATGGCTGTTGAAGTTCAACCCGAGTAAATGCAAAGTAATGAAACTAGGTGGTGGAAATAGGAGGCCAAACACAGGATACAGAATAGGAGATGAAGTACTTAATGAAACGAACAGAGAGAAAGATCTAGGAGTTGATATCACACCAAACCTGTCTCCTGAAGCCCACATAAAAAGAATAACGTCTGCGGCATATGCGAGGCTGGCTAACATCAGAACAGCGTTCAGGAACCTGTGTAAGGAATCATTCAGAATCTTGTACACCACATATGTAAGACCAATCCTGGAGTATGCGGCCCCAGCATGGAGCCCGTACCTTGTCAAGCACAAGACGAAGCTGGAAAAAGTCCAAAGGTATGCCACTAGACTAGTCCCAGAACTAAGAGGCATGAGTTACGAGGAAAGGCTGCGGGAAATGCACCTTACGACACTGGAAGACAGAAGAGTAAGGGGAGACATGATCACAACCTACAAAATCCTAAGAGGAATCGACCGGGTAAACAAGGATAAACTATAAAACACTGGTGGGACGCGAACAAGGGGACACAGGTGGAAACTGAATACTCACATGAGCCACAGAGACGTTAGAAGGAACTTTTTTAGTGTCAGAGTAGTTAACGGATGGAATGCATTAGGCAGTGATGTGGTGGAGGCTGACTCCATACACAGTTTTAAATGGAGATATGATAGAGCCCAGTAGGCTCAGGAATCTGTACACCAGTTGATTGACAGTTGAGAGGCGGGACCAAAGAGCCAAAGCTCAACCCCCGCAAGCACAAATAGGTGAGTACAAATAGGTGAGTACACACTCACACATACACACACACACACACTATATACACTATGTACACTAACATAGATGGGATTACAAATAATACAAGTGAACTTGGAGAATGGGCACTAGAAGAAAACCCAGACATAATAGCACTCACAGAAACAAAGCTAACGAAAATCATAACAAACGCAGTGTTTCCACAGGGCTACTATGTAGTGTGGAAAGAGAGAGAAGGGAGAGGAGAAGGTGGTGTAGCTTTGCCGATAAGAAAATGATGGAGTTTTGGTGAGATGGTAAATCAGAACTGTGAAGGTTTCAGTGACTACATATCAGGCACCATAGCAACTGGAGGACAGAAAATTATAATAGTAGTCATATATAACCCCCCATCGAATGACAGAAGACCCAGACAGGAATATGATAGAAACAACTTGGCCACCATCAATATAATAGAGAGCAGCTTCTGTGGCTAGCAGGAACGGATCCAGACGTCTAATCATGAGAGACTTCAACCATGGGAAGATAGATTGGGGAAACAGAGACTCACATGGAGGCCCAGACACATGGAGAGCTAAGCTGCTGGATGTGGCAACAAGAAACTTTCTAAGTCAACATGTCAGGGGACCGACAAGAATGAGAGGAGGGGATGAACCAGCCTTGCTTGATCTGATATTTACCCTAAATGAGTCGGATATAAGGGAAGTTAAGTTGGAAGCCCCACTGGGAATGAGTGATCATAGTGTATTGAGCTTTGAGTACCTGATTGAGCTAGGAATTATCACCCCCCAAAAAAGAACTGGGAACCAAAGGACTGGCGTACCGAAAGGGAAACTATGAGGAGATGAATAAATTCCTATGGGATATACATTGGGACACAGAACTCGGAACCAAGTCCGTACAAGATATGATGGACTATGTCACCCAAAAATGTCAGGAGGCTGTAAGCAGGTTTGTCCCAGCCCGACAGGAAAAAATAGAGAAGCAAAGGAAGAATCCGTGGTTTAATAGGGAATGTATGAAAGCAAAGGAGCTGAACAAATGGGCATGGAGGAATTTCCGTAATAACAGAACACCAGAAAGTAGAGAGAGAGATACCAGAGAACCAGAAACGAGTATGCCAGTTTGAGAAGAGCAGCTGAGAAAAGGTATGAAAATGATATAGCTAATAAAGTCAAGTCCGAACCAAAGCTACTACACAGTCACATCAGGAGGAAGACAACAGTGAAGGAACAGGTGATGAAACTTAGGGTGGGCGAGGACAGGTACACAGAGAATGACAAAGAGGTGTGTGAAGAACTCAACAAAAGGTTCCAGGAGGTCTTTACAGTAGAACAGAGAGATGTCACGGCGCTAGAAGAGGTGGCAGCAAACCAGGTGACCTTGGATAGGTTCGAAATTACAAGAGATGAGATCAAGAAGCACCTATTGGAGCTGGATGTGAGAAAAGCTGTTGGGCCGGACGGAATCTCACCATGGGTATTGAAAGAGTGTGCAGGAGAACTTTGCTTGCCACTCTCCATAGTTTATAGTAGGTCACTAGAAACGGGAGACCTACCAGAAATATGGAAGACTGCTAATGAAGTACCAATATACATAAAGGGTGACAGACAAGAGGCACTGAACTACAGGCCAGTGTCCTTAACTTGTATACCATGAAAGGTGATGGAGAAGATTGTGAGAAAAAACATAGTAACACATCTGGAGAGAAGAGACTTCTTGACAACACATCATCATGGGTTCACGGAGGGTAACTCTTGCCTTACAGGCTTGATAGAATTCTACGATCAGGTGACAAAGATTAAGCAAGAAAGAGAAGGATGGGCGGACTGCATTTTTTTGGACTGTCAGAAAGCCTTTGACACAGTACCCCATAAAAGGTTGATGCATAAGCATGAGAAACAGGCAGGAGTAACTGGTAGGGCGCTCCAGTGGATAAGGGAGTACCTAAGCAATAGGAAGCAGAGAGTTACAGTGAGGGGTGAGACCTCAGTATGGCGTGAAGTCACCAGTGGAGTCCCACAGGGCTCTGTACTTGGACCTATCCTGTTTCTGATATACGTAAATGATCTCCCAGAGGGTATAGACTCATTCCTCTCAATGTTTGCTGACGACCCCAAAATTATGAGAAGGATTAAGACAGAGGAGGACAGCTTGAGGCTTCAAGAAGACCTGGACAAGCTACAGGAATGGTCGTACAAATGGTTGTTAGAGTTTAACCCAAGCAAATGTACTGTAATGAAGATAGGGGTAGGGAGCAGGAGACCAGATTCAAGGTATCATTTGGGAAATGAAATACTTCAAGAGACAGAGAGAGAGAAAGTCCTGGGGGTTGATATCACGCCAGACCTGTTCCCTGAAGCTCATATCAAGAGGCTAACATCAGCGGCATATGCCAGGTTGGCTAACTTAAGAACGGCCTTTAGAAACTTGTGTAAGGAATCTTTCAGAACATTATATACCACATATGTCAGACAAATTCTGGAGTATGCGGCTCCAGCATGGAGTCCGTATCTAGTCAAGTGTAAGACTAAACTGGAAAAGGTTCAAAGGTTTGCCACCAGACTAGTACCCGAGCTGAAAGGTATGAGGTACGAAGAGAGACTATGGGAATTAAACCTCACTTCGTTGGAAGACAGAAGAGTTAGGGGGGAACATGATCACCACATTCAAGATTCTCAAGGGAATCGATAGGGTAGATAAAGACAGGCTATTTAACACAAGGGGCACACGCACTAGGGGACACAGGTGGAAACTGAGTGCCAAAATGAGCCACAGAGATATTAGAAAGAACTTTTTTAGTGTCAGAGTGGTTGACAAATGGAATGCATTAGGAAGTGATGTGGTGGAGGCTGACTCTATACACAGTTTCAAGTGTAGATATGATAGAGCCCAATAGGCTCAGGAACCTGTACACCTGTTGATTGACGGTTGAGAGGCGGGACAAAGAGGCAGAGCTCAACCCCCGCAAGCACAATTAGGTGATTAGGTGAGTACACACACACACACACACACACATCTGGGCCTCGCAGCCTGGTGGATAGAGCGCAGGAATCGTAATTCTGTGGCGCGGGTTCGATTCCCGCACGAGGCAGAAACCAATGGGCAAAGTTTCTTTCACCCTGAATGCCCGTTACCTAGCAGTAAATTGGTACCTGGGAGTTAGTCAGCTGTCACGGGCTGCTTCCTGGTGTGTGTGTGTGTGATGTGTGTAGAAAAAAAAGTAGTAAGTAAACAGTTGATTGACAGTTCAGAGGCAGACCGAAAGAGCAAAGCTCAACTCCCGCAAATACAACTAGGTGAATACACACACACACTCAATCACAGAGGTCAATCAAAGAGGCCATAAGCCCAACCCGAATGTAGCCAATGTCTTAATTTCCACAGCTATCCAGCTGTGTGCATTTCCAGCTATCTCATAACAGATAAATATTTGACCGTAGCTATCACATAACAGATAAACATTTCACCGTAGCTATCACATAACAGATAAACATTTCCCTGTAGCTATCACATTACAGATAAACATTTCACCGTACCTATCACATAACAGATAAACATTTCACCGTAGCTATCACATAACAGATAAACATTTCACCGTAGCTATCACACAACAGATAAACATTTCACCGTAGCTATCACATAACAGATAAACATTTCACCATAGCTATCACACAACAGATAAACATTTCCCGTAGCTATCACATAACAGATAAACATTTTCTCTGTTTTAATTTATTTTTCTCGTTTGTAAAAAAAAGTTTTAATGAGTAGAGAATCTTTCGCCATATTTTTATCATAATGATTAGCACAAAATTAATTCAACATTGTTATTGGGAGGTAAAAAAGAGGTTAAAATGATGTCTACAAAAATAATTTTGTTAGAATAACACTATATCTTTCTTAGGTTGAACTCAGAAGAGAAGTGAAACGAAAGAGAGAGAGAGAGAGAAAGAGACAAGAGAAATACAGATAGGTTGCAAGCTTCGGTTACAGTGAGACATGCTGGGGAAGTATTTTAATGATAAAATTATAGTTTACGATGTTACCTGTAGTAAGTTTTCATGAATATACATAAAATATATCTTTACATTAATATATTGAGTATTTTCTGTGTGAGTAAGGCGGCCGCAGTCCGTCCTCCTATGGGACGAACTAGTCCCTTAGTCAAGAATACGGTCAAAGTAAAGTGTCCTATCATAACCTACAACCTACCAGTGGACCAAAAACAGAAAACGGGACAGTCCGTCACTTTCGCGAGCCGCTTCCATTTTCTAATACGAAAATCTTAGGGCCTTATGTAACGCATACGAGCGAAAAGTAAGTAAGTAATTATCAAAAGAAAGCACCAAACCGGGAAGGCTATGTAGCACCATCAAAGACGCAAAATAATCAGAGGGCGCTAAATATCACCAAGGATGCCAATACGAGAACAAAAACGCATAAGGGGAACGATATCAAAAGTATCCGAGTCACCAAGAATTCTATCGAGGGACAGGTGACCGCGAGGGGCGGTCGGAAAGCAAGACATACGCTCGTCCTGGAAGTCAGGACATTCAAGAAGGACATGCACGACCGTAAGAGGGACAATGCAACTAGGACAATAAGGAGCAGGGCGGCGCTCCATCAAGTGACCATGGGTTAAGCGAGTATGGCCAATACGCAACCTCGCCAGAGCTGTTTCCCACCGCCGGTTACGGTGGAAGGAGGACTGCTACGAGGAAACACAACATTTAAGAGTACGTAGCTTGTTACCAGTAACAGACAACCAAGAAGCCTGCCAACGGGTAAGGACTGAGGAATGGATAACCGGGTAAAAGTCGGAATACAGAATGCCCTTACGAGAGATGGGACAAGAGCGGACAGCTTCCTTGGCGGCAGCATCCGCACGCTCATTTAAAGACACACCAATATGGCTGGGAACCCAACAAAACTCAACTGACTTAAATTTACTATGAACGAGAAACAGCCAATGCTGGATCTCGACAACCACTGGATGAACTGGATTAAAGGACCCGAGAGCCATGAGGGCACTACGAGAGTCAACAACAACTACAAAGGAAGACTGACAACGAAAAAATAGGAGACGAAGAGCATAGAGAATAGCATAAAGTTCCGCTGTAAAGATGCTAGTCTCCGGAGGCAAGCGACACATATAAGTGCGATCAGGAAAAACAACAGAGTAGCCAACACCGTCCGCTGACTTAGACCCATCGGTGAAGACAGAAACGGAGCGGGAGTGAGAAGAAAAGTGCTCGAGGAAAAGGCGTTTTAGAACCGTAGGAGGGGTAAAAGCTTTAGTGATACGGGTCAAGGAAGTACAAAACCGCGGAAGAGGGACCCTCCACGGGGGCAAAGAAGGAACAACACGAGGAGAAACATCAGAAATACGAACGGAAAGAGAATCCTGCAGGCGAGATAACCGGACAGAAAGAGGGAGGTGGTGAAGAGGAACAGGAACCGCAGGAGAGGTAAAAGTTAAAGCACGACAGAGGCGAGAGGAAGGATGTTGCAAGGACCGCGCAAGATAGCGAAGACAGTAGCGATCACGGCGGTCCTGGAGAGACAGGAAGCCAGTGTCAACATACAAGCTAAGGACGGGAGTCGAACGAAAGGCACCAGAACTGAGGCGCAACCCAGTATGGTGCAAAGCATCAAGACGGCGAAGAGTAGAAGGAGAAGCAGACGAGTAAGCAGGGCAACCATAATCGAGCTTAGACAGGACGAAAGAGGAATGTAAAGCAAGGAGAGTGCGCCTATCTGCCCCCCAAGAAGTATGGGACAAGACCCGAAGGAGGGTAAGGGCCTTAGAGCACTCAACACGGAGGTAAGAGATAAGGGGAGACCAAGACAAACGAGTGTCAAGGAATAACCCCAAAAGCTTCGCGGAATCTTTGTATTCAAGGGGATGACCATAAAGTGACAAAGAGGGACGAAGAACAACCCGTTTCCGCGTAAATGTCATGGCACAAGTCTTAGAAGTAGAGAACTTGAAGCCATGATCAGTGGCCCAAGACGACACGGCATCAATTGCAAGTTGAAGCCGGCGTTGAAGGAGAGGCGAATCATCACCCTGACAACAAAGGGTAAGATCATCGACATAGAGAGCGGAGAAGACACCAGAAGGAAGAGAGGAAAGAAGACCATTGAGGGCAACCAGAAAAAGAGTAGTGCTCAGAACACTACCCTGGGGCACACCTTCGTATTGCTGAAAAGAGGGAGAGAGAGCGGTACCAAGGCGCACCCGAAAGGAACGACGAGAGAGGAAGCTGCGGAGAAAGAGAGGGAGATGACCACGAAGGCCAAAAGAATGAAGTTGAGATAGGATATGATAACGCCAAGTGGTGTCGTAAGCCTTTTCCAGGTCAAAAAGGACGGCAACAACGGAGGTCTTCGCAGCAAAAGCAGTACGAATATAGACCTCAAGTTCACCAGGACATCTGTCGTGCTGCGGCACTTGCGGAAACCAAATTGAGAAGGGGAGAGGAGGTGATGGTGCTCCAGGAACCACATCAGACGAACGTTAACCATACGTTCAAAGAGTTTGCAGACACAACTTGTGAGAGCAATAGGGCGAAAGTCCTTAGGGGAAGTACCCAGAGACCCCGGTTTGCGAACAGGGGGAACAACGGCATCGAGCCAGTCCTCAGGGACTGACGACGACTCCCAGATCCGATTATAGAGACTCAGTAAATACTGAGACGTGCTCGGAGGGAAATGGCGAAGCATCTCATAATGAATACCATCGGAGCCCGCCGCCGTAGAACCGCAGAGGGCCAGGGCAGAACGAAGTTCAGAGAGAGAGAAGGGATCATTATAGGGAAGCTGATGATGAGTGCAGAAATCTAAAGGACGAGACTCAAGGACAGGTTTACGAAGAAGGAAAGATTGGGGAAGATGAAGACCAGAGCTAACAGAAGAAAAGTGGGAACCCAGTTCGGAAGCGACCTGCAACGGGTCCGCCACAAGAGTATCATGGAGGTGAAGGACCGGTGAAACATCGGGAACGAACTTACCCGCTATCTTGCGGATACGCTTCCAGATCTGGACCAGAGGGGTTTCGGACGTAATTGTTGAGACATAAGATGCCCAACATTCACGTTTAGCCGTACGGATGGCCCTACGGGCCACCGCACTCGCTTTCCGAAAGAAAAGAAAAGAATCGGTCGTCTGCCTACGGCGGTGCCTCTTCCAGGCTGCACGCTAACAGCGGACAGCCCGAGCACAGTCCGCATTCCACCAGGGAGCGCACTTCCGTGGACCCCGAGAGGAAGAGCGAGGAATAGAGCGGAGGGCAGCGTTGAAGACAGTGTCATGAAAAAGGAGGAGAGCGCGAGAGAGAGGCAGAAGGGAGAGGTCTATTTACCCTCAGCAGCACTGAGGGTAAATAGGGTCCAGTCTGCCTTAGCAAACTGCCACCTAGGGAAAGAGAGGGAAGGGCGAAAAGAGAAAAATGAAACAAGGATGGGGAAATGATCACTTCCATGGAGGTCATCAAGAACCTGCCACGTGAAATCTAAGTAAAGAGAAGAAGAGCAGAGAGAAAGATCAAGACAAGAAAGGGTGCGAGTCCGAGAGTCCAAATGAGTGGGCTCACCAGAATTCAGAAGAGACAGGGAAGAAGATAGGAGAAACGGCTCAAGGAGGCGACCCCGGGTATTCGTCAGAACGTCACCCCAAAGAGAATGACGACAATTGAAGTCACCCAGCAGGAGCACAGGCTCCGGCAAGGAGTCTAGGAGGTGTTTCAAATCAGGAAGAGAGAGCGGGACACTCGGGGGGAGATAAATGGAACAAATTGTGTACCATTTCCACACAAAGATACGAGCAGCAGAACAATGGAGAGGCGAAGGAAAAAGTAAAGGAACAAAGGGAACATCTGCACGAATCAAGAGAGCAGAAGAATTAGAAGCCCCAGCAATGGCTGGGGGGGGGGAGAGAAAGGAATAGCCATGAAAACGACCAGGACGAGCACCAAGCATTGGCTCCTGGAGACAGACACGAAGGGGCGAAAACCGCGAAATCAGAAGTTGGAGTTCGAGGAAATTGGCGTAATAACCTCGAACCTTCCATTGAAGAATGGACAACGACGAGAAGAGAAAGGACAAAAACAGAGAACAAGGAAGAAACATAGGCGAAAGAGCAACAGAGCACGTTAAAGAATATCAGGGTCAGCAAAGTCAGGGTTAGGGGGCATGGGTAAACTGAGCAAAGACGGAGGGAAGGAAACGGGAGAACAGATCAGAGGTGGGCGGGCGGGGTCCGGAGGAGGAGGAGGAAGAGGAGGAGACAACGGAGAGGAGCAGTCAAGGACAGCAGTAGGAAGAGGGGGAGTAGAAAGAGGGGAGCGCACCCCAGCAAGAGCAGCAACCGAGAGGGAAGCAGGGGCCAAAGAAACCTCCATAGCAGGAACAGGGGGCGCAACCACTGAAACGGGAGGGGAAGGAGCAACAGAGCCAGAAGTAGGAGCTAAGGAAGAAAGCGAAGCCTTCTTACCCGCCGGGGAAGAGGAAGGAGAGGAGCCAGGCTTACGCTTCTGAATTAAAGAGACAGGTGTCCCAGCAACTACGTACCGGGCAACGGATTCCAGTGTCTCAACAGGAGAAGCCGAACGAGAGCACACACGACGGCCGTTAGGAGAGCGAAGGACATCCGCCTGCACCGACAGGCGGCGGGGAGAGCCGATAGATGGAGGAAGAGGATGGGAAGGAGGATCGGAGGGGGATGAGGAAGAAGACACAGGAGACATGACAGACCGGGTTGAAAGAAGGGGAACCCCAGACAGAGGACCAGGAGGGGGACCCCTCGGGAAAGAACTCAAAGGAACAGAGGAGGGGGCAGTGGGCGTATCAGGGTCCAAGGCCCGGAAACGGTTGAGAGTCTGAGGAAGGGGGGAAGGACGAGGAGAGGAAGAGCGCAACACGCGAGCATAAGAGATGTTAGTATAAGGCGGGAGCCGGCGAACCTGGCGCCTCGCCTCAGGAAAAGACAAACGCTCCCGGTGCTTCAGGTTAAGGACGGCCGCCTCAAGCTTGTAATGGACACAGGCACGGGAGAACGTAGGATGGGCCTCACCGCAGTTGAGGCAGCGAGCTTGGGGAGAAGTGCACTCCGACTTAGAGTGACCTTCACTCCCACACAAAGGACAGAGAGAGACAGTCCCAGAGCAGCGGAGGGCACCATGCCCAAACCTCCAGCACTTATTACAAAGTCGAGGAGAAGGAATATACTCCTGGACAGAGCACCTAGCACCAGCAAGAATGACAGAGGATGGAAGGGTCCTACCATCAAAGGTGATCTTCACAACGCGAAGGGGTTGACGGCGACGACCACGAGGGGGACGAGTAAACGAGTCAACCTGGAGGACAGAATGGCCTTGGGCATCAAGGATATTCCGAATATCATCGTGGCAATCCAGCAGATTCCGAACACCGGTTGCAACATGGGGTGGGAGGAGAATAGTGCCAACACTGGAATTCATCTGAACGTTCTTGGAGACCCGAACAGGGACCTCGCCAAGGCAAGATAAGGCAGCCAAGCGGGAAGCCGCATCCTGAGAAGGAGCAGCAACGACACGTGTACCGAGACGAGTGAAGTTGAAAGTAACACACGCATCCACGGAATCTACAAGATGCCGATGGAGGGAGAAATCGTCAGGAGGCGCAGAATCAAGAGGGAGGAGATCAAAGTATTTGGCCCATGAAGCAAGACCAAACAAGGCCTGATACGCATCAGCACGGGAAGGAATCGAGCGAGTGCGGTTGGGGCGCGAACGGCGTTGAGAACCCCTAGAGAGAGAGGGGTCAAAAGGCGCAGTAGTCACAACGAAAGACTTAGCCACACCAGGGGACGAAGTGGTCACCACCGGGGGCTGGAGGCTCGACCCAACCTCAGAGGAGGGAGGGGAGCTGGGGGAAGAAGTCAGGACGGTCAAAGGAGGAGCAAGGTCGGGGCCCAACGCAGCGGGAGCTACAGAGCCTGGTCTTCCAATACTGGCCGACTCGGGGGCTTGGTCGCCCACCCCACGAGCCTGAGAGGGTACAACGGAAACATTCAACGACATAGAGACGAAAAGTGACAAATTCATCCACGAATGTGCCCCCATACCCACCATGGAGCCACAATTAGAGGCAGGACACCCAACAGGAAGCTATCGCCAATCATGCCGGGGCCCCCTAGGGGTGCGTCGTGAGTATACGCCCCACAAACGCCACCTTAAGAACCGTCAGTCCGTCGAGATCGGGTTCAGCGACGAAAGGGGGGATTGACAATAAAAGGTTCCCCTCGCTCGAGACGTCGGGTACTACAGTTCTACGGGTGCAAGAGTATGCCTCCTCAAGCACCCGGGCGTCAAAATAGAAGAAGTCCAAAGAAATAATCCAAAACAAGCAAAAGGTCGGCAGGAAACGACAAGCAGATAGGAGAAGAGGGGGGAGAAAAACGAAACAGAAGGAAAAGGAAAAGCGATCCGGCACAATTGGAGAAGACAGCAGCAGGAGTGCAAGGCCAGAAAAGGACAGAGGACTGCCCAACGGAGCATCACACTCCGGCAGCCGTCCACCAAGCCCCCTCACGACGCCAACGGGCCGGAAGGGGAGGGGGATACGAGCGAAAAGCAACGAACGTTCTTTCAAGGAGGACAGGTTGTAGGAGGACAGGTTGTGGGAAGACAGGTTGTTGGAGAATAGGTTGTAGGGGACAGGTTGTAGGAGGACAGGTTGTAGGAGGACAGGTTATTGGAGGACAGGTTGTAGAAGGACATGTTGTAGGGGACAGGTTGTAGGAGGACAGGTTGTAGAAGTACAGGTTATAGGAGGACAAGTTGTAGGAGGACACGTTGTAGGAGGATAGGTTGTAGGAGGATATGTTGAAGGAGGACAGGTTGTAGGAGGACAGGTTGTAGGGGACATGTTGTAGGAGGACAGGTTGTTGGAGGACAGGTTGTGGGAGGACAGGTTGTAGGAGGACAGGTTGTAAGAGGACAGGTTGTAAGAGGACAGGTTGTAGGAGGACAGGTTGTAGGAGGACAGGTTGTAGGAGGACAGGTTGGAGGGGACAGGTTGTAGGAGGACAGGTTGTAGGAGGACAGGTTGTAGGAGGACGGGTTGGACGAGTTAAAGAGAGATCCATCAGTCTCTGGCCTGTAGTAAGTTTCCCTTAATAAATAACAATAATTCATAACTCAGCAACTATAATAGAAAAACACAGTTACATAAGGTAGTATAAACAATGTATTATCTGTTCACAATATTTGTAAAAGGTACAATGTAACTAAATAGTACACATGAGTACATTACACATTAAAATAATCACAATGAACCAAATGAGCCCCTCCGAGCATGATCTACAAGCTACACCGCCCAGCAGCCCTCACTGAGCAAAGATTATTCGTACAGACAATAAATTACAATAGATTGGACTGTTTCCCCATACAACCTCGTGATAATATTCATAACATGAACATATAATTACCACATTACATCTTTAAAATTTAAAAATATATAATAAAGTAAACTTTGAGACAGGGAAAATACAAATTACGTAATTACCTCTACCAATTACACCAATAATTACACCTCACAATAACATCAATGGTAATTACACCTTACCGCATCACACCCTGACAAGGCGAGAGGTCCCGTTTTGCCTCCATATAAACACGCAACAAGAACTATTTGCTAGACCTTATATATGGATGTGTGACCTCAAGAACACTTAATCTCACTCCTTACTAGTGTAGCAGTCGTACAAAAGAACTCCTTGACCAACACCTTTATTAA
>NC_091155.1:5431137-5518637 GCF_040958095.1 Procambarus clarkii
GGTAATGACAACAGTAGCAGTAGAGACAACAATAGTGGAAATGACAACAGTAGCAGTAAAAACAACAATAGTGATAATGACAACAGTAGCAGTAGAGACAACAATAGTGGAAATGACAACAGTAGCAGTAAAGACAACAATAGTGATAATGACAACAGTAGCAGTAAAGACAACAGTAATGGTAATGACAACAGTAGCAGTAGAGACAACAATAGTGGAAATGACAACAGTAGCAGTAAAGACAACAATAGTGATAATGACAACAGTAGCAGTAAAGACAACAGTAATGGTAATGACAACAGTAGCAGTAATGACAACAGAAGCAGTAAAGACAGCAATAGTAGTAATGACAACAGTAGCAGTAATGACAACAGAAACAGTAAAGACAACAATAGTGGTAATGACAACAGTAGCAGTAGAGACAACAATAGTGGAAATGACAACAGTAGCAGTAAAGACAACAATAGTGATAATGACAACAGTAGCAGTAAAGACAACAATAGTGATAATGACAACAGTAGCAGTAAAGACAACAATAGTGATAATGACAACAGTAGCAGTAAAGACAACAGTAGTGGTAATGACAACAGAAGTGGTAATGACAACAGAAGCAGTAAAGACAACAGAAGCAGTAAAGACAGCAATAGTAGTAATGACAACAGTAGCAGTAAAGACAACAGAAACAGTAAAGACAACAATAGTGGTAATGACAACAGTAGTGGTAATGACAACAGTAGCAGTAAAGACAACAATAGTGATAATGACAACAGTAGCAGTAAAGACAACAGTAGTGGTAATGACAACAGAAGCAGTAAAGACAACAGAAGCAGTAAAGACAACAATAGTGGTAATGACAACAGTAGCAGTAGAGACAACAATAGTGGAAATGACAACAGTAGCAGTAAAAACAACAATAGTGATAATGACAACAGTAGCAGTAGAGACAACAATAGTGGAAATGACAACAGTAGCAGTAAAGACAACAATAGTGATAATGACAACAGTAGCAGTAAAGACAACAGTAATGGTAATGACAACAGTAGCAGTAGAGACAACAATAGTGGAAATGACAACAGTAGCAGTAAAGACAACAATAGTGATAATGACAACAGTAGCAGTAAAGACAACAGTAATGGTAATGACAACAGTAGCAGTAATGACAACAGAAGCAGTAAAGACAGCAATAGTAGTAATGACAACAGTAGCAGTAATGACAACAGAAACAGTAAAGACAACAATAGTGGTAATGACAACAGTAGCAGTAGAGACAACAATAGTGGAAATGACAACAGTAGCAGTAAAGACAACAATAGTGATAATGACAACAGTAGCAGTAAGGACAACAGTAATGGTAATGACAACAGTAGCAGTAAAGACAACAGAAGCAGTAAAGACAACAATAGTGGTAATGACAACAGTAGAAGTAAAGACAACAGTAGTGGTAATGACAACAGTAGCAGTAAAGACAACAATAGTGGAAATGACAACAGAAGCAGTAAAGACAACAATAGTGGTAATGCCAACAGTAGCAGTAAAGACAACAGTAATGGTAATGACAACAGTAGCAGTAAAGACAACAGAAGCAGTAAAGACAACAATAGTGGTAATGCCAACAGTAGCAGTAAAGACAACAGTAGTAGTAATGACAACAGTAGCAGTAAAGACAACAGAAGCAGTAAAGACAGCAATAGTAGTAATGACAACAGTAGCAGTAAAGACAACAGTAATGGTAATGACAACAGTAGCAGTAAAGACAACAGAAGCAGTAAAGACAACAATAGTGGTAATGACAACAGTAGCAGTAAAGACAACAATAGTGGTAATGACAACAGAAGCAGTAAAGACAACAATAGTGGTAATGACAACAGTAGCAGTAAAGACAACAATAGTGGTAATGACAACAGAAGCAGTAAAGACAACAATAGTGGTAATGCCAACAGTAGCAGTAATGAAAACAATAGTGGAAATGACAACAGAAGCAGTAAAGACAACAATAGTGGTAATGACAACAGTAGCAGTAAAGACAACAATAGTGGTAATGACAACAGTAGCAGTAAAGACAACAATAGTGGTAATGACAACAGAAGCAGTAAAGACAACAATAGTGGTAATGCCAACAGTAGCAGTAATGAAAACAATAGTGGAAATGACAACAGAAGCAGTAAAGACAACAATAGTGGTGATGACAACAGTAGCAGTAAAGACAACAATAGTGGTAATGACAACAGTAGCAGTAAAGACAACAATAGTGGTAATGACAACAGTAGCAGTAAAGACAACAATAGTGGTAATGACAACAGTAGCAGTAAAGACAACAATAGTGGTAATGACAACAGAAGCAGTAAAGACAACAATAGTGGTAATGACAGCAGAAGCAGTAAAGACAACAGTAGCAGTAACGACAACAGTAGTGGTAATGACAACCCATGACCCACACACGACACCCTAGGCTGCACCACTCACCAGCCATGCCACCCTTGGCTGCGGCAGCCATGACCCCACAAGTGACACCATAGGTTGTGGCACCCACAACCCATGACACCCTAGGCTGCAGCACTCACCACACATGACACCCTAGGCTGCAGCACTCATCACACATGACACCCTCGGCTGCGGCACTCACCAGACATGACACCCTAGGCTGCAGCACTCATCACACATGACACCCTCGGCTGCGGCACTCACCAGACATGACACCCTAGGCTGCAGCACCCACAACTCATGACACCCTAGGATTCGGCACTCACCACCCATGACAACCTAGGTTGCGGCACTCACCACCCATGACACCCTATGCTGCGGCACCCACCTCCCATGATTCTCTAGGCTGCGGCACTCACCACCTATGACACCCTATGCTGCGGCACCCACCTCCCATGATTCTCTAGGCTGCGGCACTCACCACTTGTGACACCCTACACTGTAGCACCAACCATCCACGACACCCTAGGCTGCGGCACTCACCACCCATGACACCCTAGGCTGCGGCACTCACCACCTATGACACCCTATGCTGCGGCACCCACCTCCCATGATTCTCTAGGCTGCGGCACTCACCACTTGTGACACCCTACACTGTAGCACCAACCATCCACGACACCTTAGGCTACGGCACTCACCACATATGAAACCCCAGGCTGCGGCACTTACCACCCATGACACCCTAGGCTGCGGCACTCACCACATATGAAACCCCAGGCTGCGGCACTTACCACCCATGACACCCTAGGCTGCGGCACTCACCACTTTTGACACCCTAGGCTGCGGCACTCACACACATAACACCCTACGCTGCGGCACCCACCACCAATGACACCTTAGGCAGCAGCACTCACCACCCATGACTCTCTTGATTGCGGCACTCACCCCCAATGACACCCTAGGCTGTGGCACCCACCACTCATGACACCCTAGGCTGCGGTACTCACCACATATGACACCCTAGGCTGCGACACTCACCACTCATATCCTTCACACGACACCCTTGGCTGCAGTACTCACCACACACTACACCCTAGGATTCGGCTCTCTAACCGTGACACCCTAGGCTGTGGCACTCACCACCCATGACACCCTAGGCTGCGGCACTCACCACCCATGACACTCTAGGCTGCGGCAATCACCACCCATGAAACCCTTTGCTGCGGCACCCACCACCAATGACACCCTAGGCTGTGGCACCCACCACTGTGACGGTGTTCCCCCCCTTATATTTCTCCCACGCCTGCTGTAAGAGTCATGTCCACTTTACCCGAGTGTTCTCTACGTCGCAGGCATCAGTTTGGTATATGTGGGAGAGTGTAGTGTTCTCGAGGTGGCGAGAAATTTGTAAGAGAAGAGTATTTTGGCCTGTGGTATAAGCCCTTTAGGAAGCCAATATGGCGCTGGCTCCTCTGTTTTGCCGCCAAAACTGTGTGACGTCAGTGGCACCAGATTGGTCGCCGACAACGACGTGGCACAGGGAGCCAATGAAAACCTCCCATGGCGAATATGACGTCACGAAGGAAGGGGGGGTCAGGTCAGTGCGCGACTCTGGTGCCATCAGTCTAAGACAGCATGTCAAGGAGGTCGGACGTGCGCTGGGGGGTCCTGTCAGTTGGACAGTTTACCCCGTCTCTGGAGGATTTACGCATCAGCCGTGGTCTGCCAGCACCTGTGGGGTCTTCCTTCGTTCATGTGTTGGACCAGAGAAGGAATTGACAGAATATTGAGCAACAAGTGCTCCAGGAACAGGTGCTGTGCAAGAGTGGAGTCTAGGCAGCGACGTATGCGACGGCTGATAGCTTCACAATGATGACGTAGTGGCTGGGCCAATCCTCCGTGAGGGAATCAGTCTGACACGACACGTCAAGGTGAACGGATGTGTGAAGGTTGATCCTGTCAATCTGACAGTAATACGCCACTCCTGTGGATCTTACATGTCACCCGTAGTCTGCCAGTACGCCGGGAGGTCTTCCTTCATTCCATGTGTGGACCGAAGAGGGAATTGACGGAATATTGAGCATCAAGTGCTCCAGGGTCAGGTGCTGTGCAGGTGAAGTCTAGGCAGTATCGTCTGGGACGTCTGATAGCTTCACAGTGACGACGTAGCGGCTGGGCCAATCCACTGGGAAGCAGTGAAAGAAGACACTAATTGGGAATCCATACGACTGCAGTCGAGACGTAGGTTGGTAGCCATAGTTGGGAGGAGAAGTTGACGGCCGGGAGACCGACTCCAACCCTACAAGACGTGGAGGAGGAGCAGGGACCCGCGGAGGACAGAACACGGAGACGACACGTTTATTTTGGGACGTTGATTGAGTTCCTGGAGGACACGACAGGGTGTGTGTGGGGGCGTTCCCTACACGAGGCAGGAGCCTGGACCAGGAGCTACAACTCAACTCTCACAGGAGGATAGGTGGAAGTAGGTGATTCTAGTTTCCCTCCCAATTCCCCCTTTAGTCAGCTATATTATTTAGCCAGAGTATTTTGTATGTCGTGAGCAAGGCTCACCTATGTCACAGTAAGGCACCAGTGTGCAAAGTGGGGCTACATAGAGCACTCACTGTATTTATTATTATTATTATTGGTGTGTGCAGGCACCCGGAGTAATTGATGAATTTACTGTGTTGATAATGTCTTTTAATATGATCATTTAGTGAGAGAATATATATATATATATATATATATATATATATATATATATATATAAGTGTACCAGTATTTGGTGTTAGGCTATGTGCCCAGTAACTATATTATTACTATTATTGATGTCTATGATTTATCTATATATATATATGTCTATGCTTGTGTATTGAATAATCATTCATGTGTGCAGTGATCAATTGAATATTCGCCCACGAAAGGAATTACTGAGAACTCCAGTAATATATACTTGCATGCCTTATCATTAAATGAAGTGCAGAGTGTTATACCATGATAGTGAATTATTGGGTTCATTAATATAGAAATGTTTGATTGAGCTCAAGATCAGTGCAGCGAAGAAATTACGTTCTATTGCTATTGTCACAGATATTGTGTGTTTGAACATTTAGTGATCCTTGAGAATTTAAAGAAACGGGCATATTTCGCCAACAAATAAGTGCAGTGAGATATCATGCAGTGAGGGGGGAGTCGCCCAGCTGATTCTGACATTGACGTGAGGGGGAGCATTGCCAGCTTGGCGAGTTCATGATTATTTGTGAGAACGAGTGACTTTCGCATGAAATAGCTGTTTGCTTATAGATATAATTATGTGATGTCTTGAGTTTTAAGTAAAACACAAAATACCTTGGCGTTTGTATCATCCCCTCCATATTTCTTGTGGCTATATAATACGTGAAAGGAGATTGAGTGATAGAAATAAATACCTGCCTTATATCAGACCTATTGAGTGTGTTCTTGCCACTGTTATCACAATTCAACAAAACCACTGACGTGTTACTGGACACAAAAACACCAGTTGGCGACCTTGTGGTTAGTAGTAGAGCCTTGTGTCGGGGCGGGCACACAGTAGTTAAGAGAACAAGCTGTGTTCTCACTCATTCTCGATCAGAGGCCAGTTGGGATTGACTGGGATACTCTCCTGGCGTACAGTGGCGCCGCGAGGATAGAGTGAAGACCCGCAGGGCTACGGTGAGTGACCTTGTGTATACTGTTACTCGCCCCCTCTTACGGTGAACCCCGACACCACCCATGACACTCTAGGTTGCAGCACTCACCACACATGACAACCAAGATTTCGGGACTCAACACATGAAACCCTAGGCTGCGGCACTCACCACACATGACACCCTAGGCTGTGGCACTCACCATCAATGCCACCCTAGGCTGCTGCACTCACCACCCATGCCACCCTAGGCTGCGGCACCCATGACCCCACACATGAATCCCTAGGCTGTGGCACCCACAACCCATGACACCCTAGGCTGCAGCACTCACCACATATGACACCCTAGGCTACAACACTGACCACTCATGACACCCTAGGCTGCGGCACTCACCACCCATGACACCCTAGGCTGCAGCTCCCACCACACATGACTCCCTAGGCTGCGGCACTCACCACCCATGACACCCTAGGCTGGGGCACTCACCACCCATGACACCCTAGGCTGGGGCACTCACCACCCATGACACCCTAGGCTGCCACACTCACCACACTTGATACTCTAGGCTGCAGCACCCACTACCCATGACACCCTAGGCTGCGGCACTCACCACCCATGACACCCTAGGCTGCGGCACTCACCACCCATGACACCCTTGGCTGCAGCACTCACCACACATGACACCCTAGGCTGTGGCACTCACCACCCATGACACCCTAGGCTGCGGCACTCACCACCCATGACACCCTAGGCTGCGGCACTCACCACCCATGACACCCTTGGCTGCAGCACTCACCACACATGACACCCTAGGCTGTGGCACTCACCACCCATGACACCCTAGGCTGCGGCACTCACCACACATGACACCCTAGGCTGCAGCACCCCCCCACCCATGACACCCTATTCTGCGGCACTCACCACTTATGACTCCATAGGCTGTGGCACCCACCACCCATGTCACCCTAGGCTGCGGCACTCACCACCCATGACACTCTAGGCTGTGGGAAATTTTACCCACCATATCTAATATTCATCTAAGAAATGTATAATTTCTATATTATATCTGTATCATATCTATATCATATCAAAATCATATCCGAATCATAATAGATTCATTATACAGCTTGATCCTAGATGACAATGTCACTATGATCACGTACGCTATAGGGCCCTATTGATGCCTACGTGACTTTGTGCATGATCTCTCAAGGATCCAGAAGCTTCTAGAAGGAGTTGTTAATTAAAAAACTATTGGAACATTGATTCAATATCTGGTAGGGATAAAATCGAATCCTTAATAAGAATCAGTGGTACTATCAAGTACTACTTATAATCTTTGTATCCTATATCTAATTATATTATAATCACATCTTATCTCAATCATAAGTCTAGACTGTAAAAATAATCAATCAATATTCATAGAAGGCTACCGTGCTTAGGGAGCATTGGCGACGGCTGGGAGAGATGCGCCCAGGACACACCCTGCGGCACTACCCATTTGTGGACAAAACAGAGAACAGTGACGGATCCATAGCGAACATTATTTGGCTTGGGACACCTTATCTAGTTATCTTTATCACCAGTGAATACTCTCTAGAACTGGGGGAGTACCTGGACAATATATCTACAAAGGAATATCCCTAGAACATTTATATCTATAAGTGTAGGTCGGAGCACACAGTGACTCCACCTTCACCATCAACTATCATTCTTCTGGCAACGCAGTTAAAGTAAATTAAAGTAGCAACGCTACTAGCACATCATACAGCAACGCTGTGAAATAAAATATCGTGCCTATACTCGCAACAAGAGAGTTAATCAGTCTGGCAAACTTGTCAGACAGGCACCCGGCTTCAGATAAGTATATTGAAGGTTATTACAGTAGCGTATTAATTGGCCAATTGTATGCTTGTATAACTTTAATATTCTATAAATCTGTCTGTCGGTAATAAGCGAGGCAACGCCTCATATCGCAGTAAGTTTTTTACAATTGTAGTGTAGCTGTGAATCTTTATCCAAGCACTAGACCTCATGAGTGTCCATTATGTCAGAAAAGATTCAACTGCAATAAGTAAATAAAACATCATAAGTGTCCGTGGTGTTGGAAGAGATTCAGTCAAGCTGACTGTACCTAATCATAAATTGAATATAAATACATTGCATATATACTTGAATATATAAATTAAGTTAACAATTGCTTGCTTAGTTATTTTTTAAGTTATCATATAAGTACATTTAATTGAATATAATTTTGTACTTGGTAACAGTACTTTTAAAGTCATTTATTATACTTTTACAGTTTAATTTGTTGTTTATAGTATAATTATATATTGGCTGTTAATAGTTATGGTGCTAGGCTAGACTATGTACATGTTTAAATCCCTAATTTAAACAGAGCCAGTGTTCAGTCATATAACTGAATTTATTATATCTTATCCTTGTATAAAATACAAGCTGATGTGAGATCTCTGTCTACAGGTGGACTGGAACTTCTGTCAACTAATTCATTCACCCCACCTGTCCCTTACAGCCCACAATCTGTCATTAGGAAAAGAGGAGCTAGGATTTACAACCCTAGCTAGAGATTTTAGTTGAATTAATTTGAAGACAGGAATTTTCTTAATTTAGTTCAGTACAAGTCCCTGGTAGTCTCCTCTTATATCAATCCCAGCAGGTTTTTCCAACATAGGCTGTGGCACTCACCACACATGACACCCTAGGCCTTGGCTCTCACAACAAATGACACCCCAGGCTGCGGCACTCACCACCAATGTGACCCTAGGCTGCTGCACTCACCATTCATGCCACCCTAGGCTGCGGCACCCATGACCCCACACATGACACCCTAGGCTGTGGCACCCACAACCCATGACACCCTAGGCTGCAGCACTCACCACACATGACTCCCTAGGCTGCGGAGTCATGTGGCACTATACCCATGACACCTATCTAAGCCTATGACACAGTAGGCTGCGGCACTCACCACACATGACACCCTAGGCTGCGGCACTCATCACCTATGACACCCTAGGCTGCAGCACTCACCACACATTACACCCTAGGCTGCAGTACCAACCACCCATGACACCCTAGGCTGCGGCACTCGCCACCCATGACAGCCTAGGCTGCAGAACTCACAACACATGTCACCCTTGGCTGCGGCACTCACCACCAATGACACCCTAGGCTGTAGCACTGATCACACATGACACCCTTGGCTGCAGCACCCACCACCCATGTGTTATGATCTCAGCCTACAGGAGAAACGAGTCTCCCTCCTTGAGAGTTATTCATCAAGCCTGACCTGATTAGAAGGTCTAGCAAATATTGAGGTGATAACCCATATGTAAAATAGTTGCTTGGATATGTATAACAGTTTGAGATTATGGGCAATGAAGAAGAAAGCAGATAAATGACTGGCGAGGAGATGTGGACATTTTGCTGGAGGCGTGAGGCTCGCTTCCGGAGGACCTTGACCTCACTTGAGTGCCAGACATCGCAGGGGAAAGCTGCGCTCCATTGAGCTCCCGTCAGAAGGGAACCCCTAGTGATATATCTCGAAGAGAAGAGAAGTGTGTAGACGTGCCAGCTGTGGAACTGAGCTGGGAACGTTGTGGTCTCAAGTCCTGGTCGAAGAAGAGAGTATCAAGCCGGCCAGGGACATTATTGTGGGCCGTGGAAGCGCCTGACCAGACGCCGTCAGAGGGAAAGCGCCCTCGACCAGTTAATCTGTGGTTTGTCTTTGGGGAAGAAGTTGCTGAGAACTTCGAAGCCAGCAGATGAAGTAGCTGATGAGACTCCAAGGTAGTGGAGCAGAGGACCTCGAGCTGTGAGAAGCAGTGAAGAGGAGTGTCACGTGCTTCTGTAGGGGTGGTGAAGCACCATAGTTGCTCGAGGAAACTTCATGGTGTAGCAGCCAAGAGAGCTGTGGAGGAACCTAGCAGAAGGGTGAAGCACCTTAGTTGCTCGAGAAAACTTCATGATAGCAGCCTGGAGGAGCTGCAGAGGATCCTGGTAGTGAAGCCCGGAAGAACCTGAAGATATCAGGGTAGTGAACTTCCAGAGGTGGAAGGGAAGTTCTGGTGGATTACTTGTAGGGAGTTGATAGTGTTTGGTTGTCATTAGTGTGCAAGACGCAGTGAGAGGCGAGTGGTTGTTTGCATTCTTATGTCAAGGAGTGATTTATTCTGAAGTTTAGAGTTGCAGTCGTAGGCTTGATTACCTACAGATGTATGTGTTCTAGGGCTGATAGAGTGATCGATTGATCATTGTTGTGAATCAATGAATATTTATACTGATATATGTTATTGCATTCATATGCTGATTTTCTTTGTACACATTTATAGATACATATATATATTCTCTTGCTGATGGTGCAACAGTGTATGTAGACTTGATCAACTTGAGGAGGTTGATAGTATCAGGTGGTGAACCAGGAGATAGGATACCACTTGATAAGCTGATGGTAGAGTTCTGGTTGTGTTGGAGAGCAACCTGATTGTAATAGTATAGAGTATAGGATTCATTATTATTATATGTGTGTATGTATTGTGCATGTGCTCTGTCCAGTAAATGTATTCTAATTTGCCGGTGTTTGCCCTTGTCCTAGTGAGGCTTCCCAGGAGGTAGTAAAGAAGGAGAGAGAGAGAGAAAGAACCAAGAACCGCTGCTGTGGACAGGGTAGGAGGTAATACTAGTAAGTCATTTGGGATTGAGGAGATCATATCTCATAAGGAGAGAGTGGGGAGTCACAGCGGCTCGAGGGGTGTGTGCACGTGACAACGAGGCTAAGTGTTGGAGCCGCATCCCCTAAACGTGTGACGTTGAGCCCCTCTCCAAGAGCCAGAAGTGCCAAGGGTGATCTCCTAGTGAGGTATAAGCACTCTACCGAGGTGTGGGTTGGGTTGTCCGTAGAGAAGGATCAACGACGACAACACCAACCAACCCACAGACTATAATACCATGACACCCTAGGCTGAAGCACTAACCACCCATGACACCCTAGGATGCGGCACTCACCACACATGACAACCTAGGCTGCGGCACTCACAACTCATGACACCCTAGACTGCGGCACTCACCACCCATGACACCCTAGGCTGCAGCACTCACCAAACATGACACCCTAGGCTGCGGCACCAACCACCCATGACACCCTAAGCTGCGGCACCCACCACCCATGACACCCTAGGCTGCGGCACTCACGACACATGACACCCTAGGCTTCGGCACTCACCACACATGACACCCTAGTCTGCAGCACTCACCAATAATGCCACCCTAGGCTGCGGCACTCACCACCCATGCCACCCTAGGCTGCGGCACCCATGACCCCACACATCTTGGGTCAGCTTTGATCGTGAGCAGACGTGTAGGGTCAGCGGTCGCGTTAACCGAGGGAACAATAGGGTTCAAGGGAGCGGGTGTACTGTGCAGTGAGAATCGGGACAGTGTAAATTGAACAGTGGCATTGTTATGCAACACATTGATCACATCTCGTGGTGAATTATCTTAGTGAATTTAGAGAAGATAGCTAGTGAAGATCGACTTCTTGAGGCAGCATCAGTCGCATCAGCCGGGACCCACGTGGAGACCTGAAGACCTCACAGGATTACCGACGACACACCGTGTATTCACCTAGAGTGCTTGTGGGGGGCTGGCTGGTAAGTGTCTCTCATAAGTCTCCAACAGTGTACAAGGTTTATATAATATCATATCATAGACACTATTGCATTCCATTCAATAATACAATCGTAATAATACAATCGTGGTAGTAGACAGGTAACAGGGACAGCAACTGTGAGCTCACTGGGAACCCAGATAAGCCGCTAATCCTCCCCCACCCGCCGTAATATGAAGACTACACCTCATCCATTTCTTAACCCCCCATCTCACTCTCCCAACACACTCCCCCACACCCCCCACCACCACTCCCACTCTCCCAAAACACCCCCCCCCCCCCCCACCACACCCACTCACACTAGGACTATTCTTGCTCTCTCTCTTGCTCTCTCTCTCTTGACAAGGGCAACATGGCAGGTGGACGCAACAGGGACACAGGGAACAGACAAATTGATCAAACAAGGGACATGTTAACCCAAGTTCTGGAGAGATTCAGGAAGGAGATGCAGGAAATGACGATTACAATTAACAACCTGCAAAGTGAGCTGACATCAGCAAGGGAGGAGATCAAATCCCTCACAGAAAAAAATAACAAGACCGAACATCAGATTATCATCCAAAGGAAAGGTGGGAATGTTACATTGGAAGGAAATGCCTCTGTACCTGAAACATTTGCAGACATACTGAAAAAGAGCTCAGAAGCAATGGACACAGTGAGGGAGGTAGCGATGCAAGCAGCCACCTCACAGGAAGCAGCGAGATGCACCACTCAGCTGCTGGAGAGAAAAAGATCAGTGGTAGTTGTAGGCATAAAAGAACAGAAGGATCCAACAGGCAAGAATGGAATAGCAAGGATAGAGAGGCAGTACAGGGGCTACTGAAGGGGTTACAGATGGAAGGGGCTGAATGAAACATTGAGAAGGTTTTCAGGTTGGGCTGGTAAAACAAGGACAGAAACCGACTTGTAAAGGTGGTGTTTACAAACGAAACCACAAAGGAGGATATTCTCGAAAGGAAGAGTCGACTGCAGCATGTGGAGGGATACAAGAAAGTATTCCTGCAGAGGGACAGGACGAAGGAGGAGAGAGCCAGGGCAGCAGAGGCAAGGAAGGAGAAGCAAACCAGGAAATCACAGCCCCCAAGACAACAGTCCTAGAGACAAGAGGCGAACCCAAAACCAGCATCCCAGCAACACCAGAGGGGAGGGCAACCCCACCACCCCCCTCTGCATAGAAACCCTCCCTTCCCCTCACCCTACCTGCCCCCACCCAACCCTCCCTCCCCCCCCACCCCATTCTTACCCTGTCATCCCTTCCCCATTCCCATCATGTCCCCCCTCCCACCTTTCCCCCCTCCCCCTTCATCCCATACCCTCCCTATCCCTCCTCACCCCGTATCCTCCATGTCCCCCCTATCTCCTTAACCCACACCCTACCTGTCCCCCCTTCCATGAAACCCCCACCCCTCACCCCAAACTCCACTGAAACCCTGCAAACCACCTCACAGATCATCTCACCTACTGAAAAGCTTCCCACACCAGCAGAATGCTCACAATGAAAGGGACAAGAAAATGAACTGAAGAAAGTGAGCTTCAAGGCAATGTACACTAACATAGATGGAATTACTAATAAAACAAGTGAACTCGGAGAATGGGCACTAGAAGAAAACCCAGACATAATAGCACTCACAGAAACAAAGCTAACAAACACCATAACAAATGCAGTGTTTCCACAGGGCTACTATGTAGTGAGGAAAGAGAGAGAAGGGAGAGGAGGAGGTGGTGTAGCTTTGCTACTAAGAGAAGGTTGGAGTTTCGAAGAGATGGTAATTCAGAACTGTGAAGGTTTCAGTGACTACATATCAGGCACCATAGCAACTGGAGGACAGAAAATTATAGTAGTAGTCATATATAACCCCCCACTGAATGTCAGAAGACCCAGACAGGAATATGATAGAAACAACTTGGCCACCATCAATATAATAGAGAGATCAGCTTCTGTGGCTAGCAGGAACGGATCCAGGCTACTAATCATGGGAGACTTCAACCATGGAAAGATAGATTGTGGGAACAGAGACCCACATGGAGGCCCAGACACATGGAGAGCTAAGCTGCTGGATGTGGCAACAAGAAACTTTCTAAGTCAACACGTCAAGGGACCGACAAGAACGAGAGGAGGGGATGAGTCAGCCTTGCTTGATCTGATATTTACCCTAAATGAGTTGGATATAAGGGAAGTTAAGTTGGAAGCCCCTTGGGAATGAGTGATCATAGTGTATTGAGCTTTGAGTACCTGGTTGAGCTAGGAATTATCACCCCCAAAAAAGAACTGGGAAGCAAAGGGCTGGCGTACCGAAAGGGAAACTATGAGGAGATGAATAAATTCCTATGGGATATACATTGGGACACAGAACTCGGAACCAAGTCCGTACAAGACATGATGGACTATGTCACCCAAAAATGTCAGGAGGCTGTAAGCAGGTTTGTCCCAGCCCAACAGGAAAAAACAGAGAAGCACAGGAAGAATCCGTGGTTTAATAGGGAATGTATGAAAGCAAAGGAGCAGAACAAAAGGGCATGGAGGAACTTCCGTAATAACAGAACACCAGAAAGTAGAGAGAGATACCAGAGAACCAGGAACGAGTATGTTAGTGTGAGAAGAGCAGCTGACAAAGGGTATGAAAATGATATAGCTAATAAAGCCAAGACCGAACCAAAGCTACTACACAGTCACATCAGGAGGAAGACAACAGTGAAGGAACAGGTGATGAAACTTAGGGTGGGCGAGGACAGATACACAGAGAATGACAAAGAGGTGTGTGAAGAACTCAACAAAAGGTTCCAGGAGGTCTTTACAATAGAACAGGGAGAAGTCACGGTGCTAAGAGAGGTGGCAGCAAACCAGGTGACCTAGGAAAGGTTCGAAATTACAAGAGATGAGGTCAAGAAGCACCTATTGGAGCTGGATGTGAGAAAAGCTGTTGGGCCGGACGGAATCTCACCATGGGTATTGAAAGAGTGTGCAGGAGCACTTAGCTTACCACTCTCCATAGTGTATAGTAGGTCACTGGAACCGGGAGACCTACCAGAAGTATGGAAGACTGCTAATGTAGTACCAATATTTAAAAAGGGTGACAGACAAGAGGCACTGAACTACAGGCCAGTGTCCTTAACTAGTATACCATGCAAGGTGATGGAGAATATTGTGAGAAAAAACCTAGTAACACATTTGGAGAGAAGAGACTTCGTGACAACCCATCAACATGGGTTCAGGGAGGGTAAATCTTGCCTTACAGGCTTGATAGAATTCTATGATAAGGTGACAAAGATTAAGCAAGAAAGAGAAGGATAGGCGGACTGCATTTTTTTGGACTGTCGGAAAGCCTTTGACACAGTACCCCATAAAAGGTTGATGCATAAGCTGGAGAAACAGGCAGGAGTAACTGGTAGGGCGCTCCAGTGGATAAGGGAGTACCTAAGCAATAGGAAGCAGAGAGTTATAGTGAGGGGTGAGACCTCAGAATGGCGGGAAGTCACCAGTGGAGTCCCACAGGGCTCTGTGCTTGGACCTATCCTGTTTCTGATATACGTTAATGATCTCCCAGAGGGTATAGACTCATTCCTCTCAATGTTTGCTGACGACGCCAAAATTATGAGAAGGATTAAGACAGAGGAGGACAGCTTGAGGCTTCAAGAAGACCTGGACAAGCTGCAGGAATGGTCGAACAAATGGATGTTAGAGTTTAACCCAAGCAAATGTAATGTAATGAAGATAGGAGTAGGAAGCAGGAGACCAGATACAAGGTATCACTTGGGAGATGAAATACTTCAAGAGTCAGAGAGAGAGAAAGACCTGTGGGTTGATATCACGCCAGACCTGTCCCCTGAAGCTCATATCAAGAGGATAACATCAGCAGCATGTGCCAGGTTGGCTAACATAAGAACGGCCTTTAGAAACTTGTGTAAGGAATCTTTCAGAACATTATATACCACATATGTCAGACCAATCCTGGAGTATGCGGCTCCAGCATGGAGTCCATACCTAGTCAAGCATAAGACTAAACTGGAAAAGGTTCAAAGGTTTGCCACCAGACTAGTGCCCGAGCTGAGAGGTATGAGCTACGAGGAGAGACTACGGGAATTGAACCTCACTTCGTTGGAAAACAGAAGAGTTAGGGGGGACATGATCACCACATTCAAGATTCTCAAGGGAATCGACAGGGTTGATAAAGACAGGCTATTTAACACAAGGGGCACACGCACTAGGGGACACAGGTGGAAACTGAGTGCCCAAATGAGCCACAGAGATATTAGAAAGAACTTTTTAGTGTCAGAGTGGTTGACAAATGGAATGCATTAGGAAGCAATGTGGTGGAGGCTGACTCCATACACAGTTTCAAGTGTAGATATGATAGAGCCCAATAGGCTCAGGAACCTGTACACCTGTTGATTGACGGTTGAGAGGCAGGACCAAAGAGCCAGAGCTCAACCCCCGCAAGCACAACTAGGTGAGTACAACTAGGTGAGTACATGACACCCTAGGCTGTGGCACCCACAACCCATGACACCCTAGGCTGCAGCACTCACCACACATTACAACCTAGGCTGCAGCACTCACCCCCATGACACCCTAGGCTGCAGCTCCCACCACACAAGACTCCCTATGCTGCGGCACTCACCATTTATGACACCCTAGGCTGCAGCACTCACCAAACATGACACCCTAGGCTGCGGCACTCACCAAACATGACACCCTAGGCTGCGGTACTCACCACTAATGACACCCTAGGCTGTGGCATCCACCACCCATGACACTCTAGGCTGCGACACTCACCACACATGACACTCTAATCTTCGGGACTCAACACACGACACCCTACGCTGCGGCACTCACCACACATGACACCCTAGGCTGCGGCACTCACCACCAATGCTGCCCTAGGCTGCGGAACTCACCACCCATGCCATCCTAGGCTGCGGCACCCATGACCCCACACATGACACCCTAGGCTGCGGCACCCATGACCCCACACATGACACCCTAGGCTGCGGCACCCATGACCCCACACATGACACCCTAGGCTGCGGCACCCATGACCCCACACATGACACCCTAGGCTGTGGCACCCACAACCCATGAGTAGTGGAAACTATGACAAGTACCAGCAATTTTGCTTTTTTCCCATGCCGGTACTTGGCATAGGAGATTTTCGTTACCCCAATGTCATTTGGTCCCCTGCCAATCATTGGCATAAGTGATTTTCGTTCCCCCGGTGTCGTTTGGTCCCATGCCGGTCATTGGCATAAGTGATTTTCGTTACCCCGGTGTCATTTGGTCCCATGCCGGTCATTGGCATAGGCATTTTTCGTTGCCCCGGTGTCGTTTGGTCCCATGCTGGTACTTGGCATAGGCAATTTTCGTTACCCCGGTGTTGTGTGGTCCCATGCCGGTACTTGGCATAGGCAATTTTCGTTACCCCGGTGTCGTTTGGTCCCATGCCAGTACTTGGTATAGGCAATTTTCATTACCCGGTATCGTTTGGTCCCATGCCGGTCATTGTCCCCTGGGTTTTCTCAAATTTTTTCTCCATGCCGGTCATTACCCTCTGGGTTTTCTAAAAACAATTCTCCATGCTGGTCATTGGCCCTTGGGTTTTCTCGATTTTTTTCTACAAGTCGCTCTATGGCCCCTGCCATTTAGCTCAAGGGGATTAAATTGCCGGGACATCATTTTTCTTGTGGGAATACAGAGCGGTGAATCGTCATTTTAGTTAAAATATCATCAATTATATTTATTCCAGTCACTGGCATTTGCAAATTCCCATTGACGTCCCATTGCACCATCTTGCTTTTATGAAAATAATTCAACAGCAAAGTATTTACCCAGGTCTTTTCCTAAATCTAAAAGCCAATCCAATTTATTCCTGTTCTGTTTCATGTTTATACGTTTAATAGGCTATTAATATTCCCCTTTACTATGACCATTCAGTCACACCTCTATCATGTCACCCCTATTTCTTCTTCATCTTTCTAGAGAATGTAATTTGAGCTTTGACAATCTTTCTTGAAGGATTGTTTATTTCTCATAGGGCAAAATAAAAATGAAACAGCTATCAGTCATATATATGAAAAAACAGAGCCCTGAGCATTGGTGATTTCAATGTGAGTTCAGTAGTAATCCAATATTGTCCCTAACCATATACACGTCTCACATTCGCCCAAAACATGCCTCCCATACCTTGCAGTAGAATATAAGAACATAAGAACAAAGGTAACTGCAGAAGGCCTATTGGCCCATATCAGGCAGCTCCTATTCTATAACCACCCAATCCCACTCATATACTTGTCCAACCCATGCTTGAATCAATCGAGGGACACCACCTCCACCACGTTACGTGGCAATTGGTTCCACAAATCAACAACCCTGTTACTGAACCAGTATTTACCCAAGTCTTTCCTAAATCTAAACTTATCCAATTTATACCCATTGTTTCGTGTTCTGTCTTGTGTTGATATTTTTAATACCCTATTAATATCCCCCCTGTTATGTCCATTCATCCACTTGTAAACCTCTATCATGTCACCCCTAACTCTTCGCCTTTCCAGTGAATGCAACTTAAGCTTTGTTAATCTTTCTTCATATGAAAGATTTCTAATTTGGGGAATTAACTTAGTCATCCTACGCTGGACACGTTCAAGTGAATTTATATCCATTCTATAATATGGCGACCAAAACTGAACTGCATAATCTAAATGGGGCCTAACTAGAACAAGATATAGCTTGAGAACCACACCAGGTGTCTTGTTACTAACGCTGCGATTAATAAATCCCAGTGTCCTATTCGCCTTATTACGAACATTCATGCATTGATCCTTTTGTTTTAAATTCTTACTAATCATAACTCCCAGATCCCTTTCGCAATCTCAACACCATCTAGCTCGTATCTTGTAACTCCATCATCATTACCTAGCCTCAGAACTTTACATTTATCAGCATTAAACTGCATTTGCCAATCCTTTGACCATTTCAAAATCCTATCTAGATCAACTTGAAGTGATAGTGAGTCCTCCTCCGAATTAATTTCCCTACCGATTTTCGTATCATCGGCAAATTTGCAAATGTTGCTACTCAAACCTGAATTTAAATCATTTATATATATTATAAACAACAGAGGTCCCAGGACAGAGCCCTGAGGTACTCCACTAACAATATTATCCCACTCTGACTTAACCCCATTTATAATAAATAAAACAAATTTATAACAAATAAAAAAAAATACTCATTCAGTAACAGCAAGCCTCTCATGTTCTGAAATAAGGCGTTCTGCAGTTACCTTCTTTTCTGACGTCATCATCCATAATGCGGTGCGAGGCACCAACGTGCTAAATGCGGATCCCAGGAGGTTCACACATAAGTGTGAACTCTTAATCACTCCCAATACCACAACTGTACTCTGTGCTTCATCAGAGTTGATATTCAGGTATCTTTGCTCGTATTTTCGCTCATTGCTCATATTATCTGTTATTCATTTCATAAACCCTATCATACCATCCTAACCTAACTTATTATATAACAAACAAATGCATTCTACAGACCAGTTGTTGCTTAGCCACATCACAAAAAGCGACCTCAGTATAGGGATAAGGTATTGTTGGTCATTAGCATATAAGTGTCAAGGTATCACAGCACCTGACTGGTCAACTATATGTGACGTCACCAGATGACCAATGCGGCCTTTAGCGTTCTACTGGCATATGTACTGTATTTGATGTTATTATTAAAAAATGGCTGGACTAACCAACCCCACCTAACCTAATCAGAGGTTTAAGAATATGCATTTTAGTCAACCACAACTGTAATCATAAAGCACTGATAAGTTCAAAATTAAAATAGATGCCCAAATGTCATACTGCAATTTAAGCAGAATCGTACATCTGACAGCAGACGAGCTGTCCTTATAAGGACCTCCCCCAGCCCAAAGGACAGTCAAACTCAAACTTCCTGTGCTAACACTCTGAACTAGCTCCAGCACTTGTGCATTAACGAACTTCGTTGTCTCGTATCTATCAACTCAACCATGTATATTTGTGAACTTTGCAAGGCTCCTAAACTAGGACCATTACACCTGTGCCAGGCGAAATGTGCTGAATGTAGGATAACCTTCACCGCAAATCCTCGGCATCAGTGTGTTATTTACTGTATGCAATGTCCGGAGATATCTCGTGGACATTATGATAAGATTTGTCCCTCGTGCTCCAAAGTGATTTGTGCTACCCGTAAGTATCATTGTTTTTATAACATCTGTTACGAGTCATAGTATATTTATAGATACTATAGAAAATTGCTCAATAGCAGCTAAATTTATATATGAATTAGTATTGACAATTAGCTGTAGAGCTATACATCTATGCAGCATTCCTTAAAAATATATATGTTTATCTAAATAAATTAATTGAAATCTACAGGTCGCCACCCGGATGCATGTCCATTTTTTATGTATCTAAATGACCCCGAGTCTGATACTAGTTCTGATTCAGAGCACTCAGATGCATCATCGCACCAAAGTGTCCAATATGAAAGTAAGTCAATTACACTATTCTGCAATACCATTCACAATTCTTGTCAGATATATTCATATAAATATTATATTTATCATCGTTAATTATTATCATTATCATTTATATGATTTTAGGCTCGCCAACTCAGCAGGTAGTGGAGGTAGAGGAAGAATATCCTCGTGGAGGAGGTGGTGAAGAGCCTAGCACGAGCCAAGCTCGCTCACCAACACCAGAAGATAATGACAACAGGGAAAGTTCTAACTGTAAGTAACATCCTCAATAATTATTATTATCAGCATATTTCAATAACAACATTTTTATTATTATTAGAGTTCCTATATATTCAATTTTATTTATTGAAATCATTATTCTTGTTACTTATAGGTTTTCAACTGGAGGATGAAGAAGACTCCCTGCATTTAGTTTGGGAAGTAGATTCAGATATGGATGCCAGCCAGCCTATCGCTAATTCTCCGCCACCACCTCAGGAACAGCAGCAACAGCAGGTAAATGTTTTGCTTCCTCCTCAACCCGAAGTGCTTGAAGTGATAAATAATTTCAATGGGGGGTACATACGCCATTCATATAGCATCCCAGATCATGCCCAAGGAGATCCTGCCCATTATTTGACTATATATCGTGATTATTTCATTCAGCAAATAGAATCCTTGTTTGATGCCGTTCACCCCAATTTCCCTCCTGCACTTTTAATTTACCCAGATTTTTCTTTTAATTTACAACGGCTTAATCAAGAAAATGAACCTGATTTTAAGGGGGAGTTACCTATAAGGGCTGAACAACGCACTGTAACTAGGCATGAGGCTAGTGTTGTCGTAGATCAATGGATTGCTGAATTGGATAATAAGTTAGAAGAGTTCTTTGCCGAGACAGAAGGTTCGAGTTTAGGTATACAGAGCATTTCTCGTTTTTATATCAATTCTATAGCTGTTCAGCATCCCATCCGTCTAGAATACGTGCCTTATCCAGATAAATTGCATGGCAAAAATTATGTTTTCAATCCTAAAGGCGTTCAAAATATATGTTTGATCCAATGTTTAGCTGCATATATATGTCTAGCTCAGGGGATGACATTAGATAATACCCGCAGATGTTCCAAGTCAGCCAGGTGGTGTCTTAGATTCATCCGTTGGAGTGAGGATATCGAAATACCCATAACGTATGATCACATTAATAAAATTGAAAGCATAAATAAATTAAGTATATTCATCTACGTGCTCAATCGTGAAGATAACCGGTACTACATTAGCTTAGCTAGAAAAGGCAGGGAACATTCCGCTCCTAAAGTACCATTGCTCATGTTGGAGGATCAGCATCTCGTGCTCATTAAAGATTTCAATCAATATGTTCGCAACATGCGCGGTAATGCAAATAATATTCCTAACAATCATTTTCTGTGATATTCCTGTTTAATTCATTTGCCACCCTATGCTATGTGGGATCATGAAGAGTCATGTGAAGTTAAACAAACATTGAAATTTTACCCTGAAGGTCATAAAATCAAGTTCAAAAATTACGGTCGTGCCTATGGACCTTCTCACACGGCATATTATGATTTTGAGTGCTTGTTGGACCCCTCCAATCCCCAAGTTATGATTGAGAAGCGTCACAAAGCTGTGGCATATGCTTTTATCATCATCAACAGGGAATTGGTGGTGGTAGAAAAATTAACGTATATGGGGATGATCCTGTGAATCATTTCATAGATGATTTGGAGAAGGCGTGGAAGAGAATTAAATCTACCATGCCTAAATACAAAATATCTATGACACATGCACATTGGCAAGCCCATAGACGGCAAACCACATGTGAAATGTGTTATAGACCATTTAAATCAGATAAAGACAAGCACCGTCTTCATGATCATGCCATTGAATTTAATAATTATCTAGCTGCCTATTGCCATAGGTGATGTGCTGACTGAAGAGGAAAAAGAAGCCGTAATAAAGCACTACAACCGGCATGTAGACATACTTGCTTTCCTGAAACTGCAGACTGATAAAGTACAAAGAACAATGGCGGCCTCTGAATCTCATAAGAACAAGTACAGTGTCATCAAGATACTCAGTTGGAATATTGCTTCTCTTAGAAAACGGTATTCAGATCTCCATCATAAGGTTATGACTGAAGACATAGATATTGTCTGCCTCCAGGAAACCCTAACTCCCGCAGGTAAAACCCCGCAGAATTTGCCTAGTTATCAGTGTTATAATCCCAGATCAAAAAATACGTGTCTTATGTATGTTAAAAAATCCCTGCCGCATGAGCCACTCCCCGCCCAACAACGAGATTAGTGAAAGTGCTGTAGTGAAAGAGTCGGTGACGACACTAATACGTATCGTCTTTAATTGCAGTGCCAAAATAAATGTACACAGCATGTCATTGAAAGAGTGTACAAAGTGGACCTAGCCTAACACAAAGGCTACAAGATGTACTTCTGTGATTCCGCTCTGGTATTTCCGCTTATATTGCAGATATCAGTAAAGCCTTCTTAACAGTTGGCCTACAAGAAGAGGATCGTAATTTTACTAAATTTCTCTGGGTCACGGATCCACTGGATCCTTATAGTGACGTCATCACCTGCCGGTCTGCTTCCGTGCTATTTGGGGCAACCTCTTCACCATTTCTCCTTCAAGCTACATTGGATTTGAAGAAGTCAAAAAGTCCCTATAAAGCCAAAATTAGTATCAACCTGTACGTGGACAACTTCCAGGGAACCACTAATAATGAAATTAAATTGGTAGAAATCTACTATGAGCTTAACTGTGAGTTACTAGGAGTCAATATGCTTCTACAATCATGGGCCTCAAATAATAAACAATTAAACCAGATTATCGAGAAAGAGTTTCAAAGTTATCAGGTACCCAATCAATTAAAAGTTCTAGGTATGGAATGGAACACAATTACCGACGAGATGAATGTCAAGTCAGTATTAACAAATAAATCACCCCTAACCATGAGAAAATTGCTCTCATATGTCAGTCAACCATATGACCCGTTGGGCTTGCTGAGTCCTATTTTAATAAGGGGCAAACTCCTCATGCAGAGTGCTGGCAGAAAAATATGGGATGGGATGATCCGTTGCCAAATGAACTGCAAGACAAATGGCAGACACTCACAACGGATTTTAATCAATTACATGTTCTGAAATTTCCTCGCAACGCTTTAGGACAAAACTTACCCACTGATTTACATGTGTTTTGCGATGCCTCTGGCAAACCATATGACGCAGTAGCCTACTTAGTTAATAACACACAGTCATTTTTACTCACTGCAAAAGCAAGAGTTGCCCCAATTAAAAGGAGATCCTTACCCCAATTGGAACTAACTGCTTTGGTAGTTGGAGTAAGGTTGGCTCATTGCCTGACCAAGACACTCAACAATATTTACTTTGGTGAGATCGTAGTGTGGTCTGACAATGAGGCAGTCTTACAAAGGGTAAGAAATAATAACAACAAAACTCCCTACGTTAGTAACCGCATACGGGAAATTCATGAATTATCTGCTGGATATTAATTGAGACATGTCCCTACTAAGGACAATCCAGCCAATTACTTATCAAGAGGTTTAACATTGAAACAGCTAATTCAGGCTCAGATGTGGCTTAATGGACCCCCATGGCTGATTAGTGGTCAGTGGCCTAAACAAAAGCCACAAGTCATAGTGACCAATATCACTACACCCACAGTGGATCCAGAACCTCCTCGAACATTAGCTATTAATCCTCACGATTATTCTAACTTGAGTAAGCAACTGAGAGTAACTGCCCATGTATTTGATTATCTCAGTAAGATAGGCATTACACATCGATTTCCCAGTCCTATCAAATATTGGATCAAACGTGCCCAACAAGAGACTTATGGGAGTGAATATGAGAATCTTCCAAACAAATTAACCAAGTCTCTATGCATCTGGTATAATGCAAATGATTACAACATATTATGGTGTAGAGGACGTCTGCTTCATGCAGAAATTAATTTGCAAACTAAAACCCCAATACTTTTACCACGACACCACATCGTTACTAAGCTTATAGTTTTTCATCACCATCAATATGGTACTTTACATGGTGGAGTGTTGGACACTCTCACCGATCTTAGGCAGGCATTTTGGCTTCCCCAAGGTCGCCAATCTGTCAAATCACTTATCAAGTCTTGTGTAATTTGCAGGAGGTATGACGCTCGGGTGTGTCCATATCCAGGACCTCCACCACTCCCTAAGGAACGAGTTGTCCACCTTCGTCCTTTTGAGACCACAGGTGTCGATTACACAGGAGCTTTAATGCTAACAGGCTCTCCAGATAAAATTCCAGTGAAAGCCTGTATTTGCCTCTTCACGTGTGCAACTGCAGGAGGCATACATTTAGAAGTGACTTCTGACATGAGTGCAGAAGCCTTTATCCAAGCCTTTCGAAGATTTGCTGCACGCAGATCCTGTCCCAAATTGATGATTTCCGACAACGGATCAAATTTTGTGGCTGGAGAAGCCTGCTTACGAGAGGTGTGGAATCATCCAGAGGTATATTTTGTATTGAAACAAATACAGTTTACTGGAAATTTATACCCCCCAAGAGCACCCTGGCAAGGTGGTTTCTATCAACGAATGGTGGGGACTGTCAAGAAATGCCAAAGGAAGACCTTAGAGCGACAGAAAATTAGTTTCCCTGAATTATAAACACTCGTCATAGAAATTGAGGCATGAGTCAACAACTGCCCACTAACTTACCTTTCGGATGACTTCTCCCAGAGAGAACCCCTGAGTCCCTCACATGGAGGTCTACTGAGCCCTCAAATATCTCTAGCAGACGAGGATCCAGCCGACCCTTCACATGTAACTAGTCGTGACTTAGTGGAAAGCTATCATTATCTTTCAAGGGTAATCGAGAAGAGGAATGACGTGTGGACTCGAGAGTACCTCACCGCTCTAAGAGAATATCATTATCGAGCTTCGAGCCCTTATAATAAAGTTCAATTGAAACCAGGAGACCTAGTGTTAGTCGACAGTGATGGACCTAGGTCAGAGTGGCCTATAGGCAAGATTGTCTCTGTCCACCCAGATCGCCAAGGTATCCTGAGAATAGTGAAAGTTTTATGTCGAGGCACTACTACATTAACTGAACATAAATGTTCAACTGAGCCAATTTCACCACCAGTTTCCGAGGACAGCGATTCTGTCCCACAGAACACACGACCACTTGGAGCCGCTGCTCAACAGTGTAACCGGAAACTTCAACAATTCTTTAGCTCTGACTAAGAACAAATAATTCATCATTCGACTTAAGGTAGTCATGATGATACAGCATTGTGATGTCCAGTAACTCACCAGTTACAAGTCACTGTGACCCAGGACGTTCACCTCACTGTGGATTCGAAGACTCCTTAACTTTGAATTACTTAATCATATAACATTGTTTAATTTGTGAGACAAATTTCCTCACCTCAGGCTGCTTCAACACACGCTGGAAACCCAATATGGCGTAAAAATTGCTTATACACAGTTGATTATGTAATTATGGGACAACAAAGGGTAAATTAGGTTCACTGGGGAAGTACTTGTATTTAGAGGAGGGAGCGCAGTATAACGATGAACTAAGGATAAAGTTTACATGTTATGAGCTCAAAACAATGAAACAAACCACTTAACATTATTGTTGTTCGCTGATGCAATCCTTAGGATCACAGTAGGAGTAATTATGCATTCCAGGGCCAAATTAATTGCAAAGGCCTCTCGCGTAGCTTGCGAAAACGTGTCCTCACTCTGTTGCCAAGTCTGTTGCAGCCAGCAAGTCAATCACCAAGTGACGCTCTCCCCCTCCTCTCTCTCAACCCGTCTCGTCTGCGCATGCGTCCTCATATTTTAGTAGAAACGGAAAATTATTTTCCTTGTGAATATTCTACTTAATGAATTAATGAGACTAAGGTTGCAATTATAGGAAGTTGTATATTATCTAAATTCACGTCGAGTAGTAATTAATATGAACAGCGTTCTTATTAAACGAGAAATGGAGATAAATTTATACGTCCTCCATGTTAATTTAAGATAACAGATAAACTGATATGTAGTGATCCTTTAGCTGATAACACGTTGTTATTAGATCACTAGTTGTTATATTGTCAGTTGTTAAATCTTGTAAAGGATACTGAGAAAAGGTGAGAATATTATTCAATTCTCTGGCATTTTGATAGTATTTATACCTCTGCTGGGTATTATCTGACGCAATACAGCCATTCTAATTAGGAAGAATTTGGTAAATGATGTGCAGATAGGAAATTATTAATTTCTGTTAATTCTACAAATTAGTAGGATTAGTAAATGCTATGCCTTGCATACAATGGTAACTAAATGTTGGTTTATTTCCAACATAACTCCTTTAATTCTTGGGTCGCAGTTCAATGTTGAGTACTGACATATCTTTCCTTTCCCTGAAGTTCTTATAAAGTTAGTATGTTAGTAAGTTAATACACACATAACGGATGTCCCGAATCTGTTAGAGACAGATAAGACTCTAAGTCTTCTTAGGAAACTTTTATTAAAAATGTTGAAACATTAAAGTATTAAATCATCTAAAGGTCAAGAACTTTTCAAAGCCTCCAGTGGACTGAGTGACTTGTGTCGCTGTGACATGTAATGGTTATGTTACTCAGTCACAGAATGTTCTGCAAACTCAGAAATATCCTCAACAGATGAGGTAATAGTGAAGTCTGTAGCCTACACAAATTAAACAATGTTATATGATTAAGTAATTCAAAGTTAAGGTGACTTCGAATCCACAGTGAGGTGAACGTCCTGGGTCACAGTGACTTGTAACTGGTGAGTTACTGGACATCACAATGCTGTATCATCATGACTACCTTAAGTCGAATGATGAATTATTTGTTCTTAGTCAGAGCTAAAGAATTGTTGAAGTTTCCGGTTACACTGTTGAGCAGCGGCTCCAAGTGGTCGTGTGTTCTGTGGGACAGAATCGCTGTCCTCGGAAACTGGTGGTGAAATTGGCTCAGTTGAACATTCATATTCAGTTAATTCTAGAGGTACCAACTTCTCCAAGGTTTTTAATGTAGTAGTGCCTCGACATAAAACCTTCACTATTCTCAGGATACCTTGGCGATCTGGGTGGACAGAGACAATCAATCTATGGGCTCACCATAGCCCGTGCTACTTGGAACATTTTGTTCCTGGTAGCGAATCTACAACAACAGCATCACCTCACAGGATAGCCCGTCATACATGGAGTCAGGAGAGAACAAATTACTTAAAGCTGATCTATTAGCCTCCTCTGGCAAAATCTGGGTGTAGCACAAGAATATTTAATATTCCTGAGTTTATGAAGTAATTACAGAGCTCAAAGTACCTCATACCATTTGGTATGAAGTTACTGATAACAGGGCAATCACAGATATAGTGTTGGAGAGTATGTTCTCTCAAGTAGGACTGAAAACAGATGTTTTTCCACCAAGATGGTTATAAACTCATGGAACCGCCTACCAGCTGAAGCCGTAAATGCCAAACTCCAGCTAAAAAATATAAAGACAATTGGCGAGCCCTTTAACAAGCCGCCGGCTTTCTGTCCTCGTCGAGGCTACTAGATAGTTAGTGGCCCTTGGGTAAATTCAGTAAATATATACAATAATTGTCAGCACATCTTCCGAGCAACAAGGAAAGCTACACAGTATCTCTTAGAATTACGTAGGTAAACAACAAATGTAACATATTTGTTTACTACAATGTCGGTGCTGGCTGTAGAAGTTGAAAAAAAAACGTAGTTTTACTTCGAAATATACTTATTTGATAAGAAAACTCGACGTAAATTTGAGGCAGTAGAGCTCCGATAAGCCAGCGCTAAATCTTCAATATGAAGAATGTTGCTGCTCTCTGATTGGCCAAACGAAACACAGTAGTGACCTCTATCGGTATGCAAGTGAACCAGACCCAGAACCCAAATATCTTCCTAAGTGAACCTACCTGAATTGCACCTAAGCATCTTCTTAGGGCATTCTTAGGAACCTTCGTAGCAAACCTACTTACGAAGAAATACATGGAGCTTCGTGAATCTAAGTCCAATTTCCTAAGGTGCACTGCATTATAACCAGCCATCCTCCTAAGATATTCCCAATATCAAGTAACTACAGTGCCCATATCCTAACCTTCCAGAAGACCTAAAACAGAAAACAGGACAGTATGTCAAAGTCGTGACTCGTTTCAATTTTCTCGTACAACGATTTTTGGCCTTAGGTAGAGTATGCGTCAAACTGATACGCCCCATTAGGAGAATATACCAGCCTACTGGAGAAAAGGATATGATAGAAAACGCAACACAGACCCAGAGAAGTCGCGCTAGTCATCGCTGGGTCTGAAGGTCACAGCTCCAAGGTTCTTACATATTTATGGAAAAAAATAATTCCAATTTAAAAATTAAAATAAAGATAAAAATTCAGTAAGTTTAAATTATCCTTAGGGCAATGGTGTAATCGCGTGAGCTTGTTGCATCAGCCCAGAGCATTTAGCTATTAACAAAAATTAACTACTTCTGTTTATTTAATGTGCCACATTTTTCTTAGAATATCGTTAGTTTACACTTCTTACCTTAAGAATCAAATTAAATTGTCGAAGCCAACACCAAAATATCTATTACATCTAGTTAAAATCGTAATTGTTTAAAAAATAAACGGATTAACATAGTAAAGCATATAGAAAATCTATACCCTGTTTTCTATAAACAATAATATTTATTTTTTATTTATATACTTTTTATTTTGTAATATTTTCTACCACAGACAAGGCCACACATTTATAATACTAACCAGAATATATACATTTTCTTCTGTCCTCCATGGAAAAGGTTAGAGATCTGTTAAACATATAGTTCAGTGTTTTGTTGAACAATCATCCACAGAGAGTGATTGTAGGGCTTTTAAAATGCTAATCTAACCTACATATATAACTACATAAATGGTGGAGTAACTACCCAACAGGACAAGTGATGCTGGCTCTGGAGGGTGAGAGTGTTTAGGCTAGGAGATGAACAGTAGGTCAGCATGAGTCACGGTCCCAAGGAAACATGGGACTCCCAGTTGACCCTTGATGACCAGAGACCGTCTGGACACCTGCTCCGCCTGGGGGCTGCTGGCTAACACAACCCACTTATTGCCTTCCATTCACCCGGGCTCTAGGAGACTCGAACCGTGGACCCCACGCGTGTGAGGGCGAAGCTTTTACACTTACTGGCCCTAGAGTCACGATATTGCTGCCAGGCCGTCATTTTGATGCCTGGCGCCCTTATTGTCTCGGGTGACAGGGGAGTCGATAGGATTATTTTTTTTCCCGTTTCCTTGCAAGTTCTTTGGGCGGGAAGGTGGTGTCTGCCCAACCTGTCCTCTTATTAAAACGTCACATTTTGACGTATACTCTACCTAAGACCAAATATTGTCGTACTAGAAAATAGTAGTAGCTCGCAAAATTGGCATAATGTACTGTTTTCTGTTTTGAGTCATCTGGTTGGTTAGGAGAGGAGACTTTAGTACGATAGTTTCTTGACGTTAGGAAAACCTTAGGACGAGCTGGTCAGGCACCGGCTAGGACGGGAGGTGCCGGCAGTTTGTGGGTCTTGATGATCTCGTGGTGTGCCCGCGGGGGTGTTGAGGGCAGCCGGCTACTGCTCTCCTCCATGTCAATAGAAGATGTTATCTTTTTCTAGTACTATAACCATTAGATACTTTATAAAATAAAATCCTTCCAACTTAATTTTTGAATAACCTTTTAGATATTTGAGGAAGATGAAGAGTCACAAAAACGTGGCTGAAGATATGATGACCAAACCACACAGCAGAAGATGAAAAGACGACGACGTTTCGTTCCATCATGGACCATTATCAAGCCACATACTGCTTGCCACATACTGCTTGCCACATACTGCTTGATTATGGTACAGAACAGACCGAAACGTCGTCGTCTCTCCATCTTCAACTGTGTGGTTTGGTCATCGTATTTGAGGAAGAATTTAAATAAAGTTTTAACGCCATGTCTTCCTCTGGCAGTCGTGGGAGTTGTGTCGTGTCTTCCTCTGGCAGTCGTGGGACTTGTGTCGTGTCTTCCTCTGGCAGCCGTGGAAGTTGTGTCATGTCCTCCTCTGGCAGTCGTGGGAGTTGTGTCGTGTCTTCCTCTGGCAGTCGTGGGAGTTGTGTCGTGTCTTCCTCTGGCAGTCGTGGGAGTTGTGTCGTGTCTTCCTCTGGCAGTCGTGGGACTTGTGTCGTGTCTTCCTCTGGCAGTCGTGGGACTTGTGTCGTGTCTTCCTCTGGCAGTCGTGGGAGTTGTGTCGTGTCTTCCTCTGGCAGCCGTGGAAGTTGTGTCGTGTCTTCCTCTGGCAGTCGTGGGAGTTGTGTCGTGTCTTCCTCTGGTAGTCGTGGAAGTTGTGTCATGTCCTCCTCTGGCAGTCGTGGGAGTTGTGTCGTGTCTTCCTCTGGCAGTCGTGGGAGTTGTGTCGTGTCTTCCTCTGGCAGTCGTGGGAGTTGTGTCGTGTCTTCCTCTGGTAGTCGTGGAAGTTGTGTCATGTCCTCCTCTGGCAGTCGTGGGAGTTGTGTCGTGTCTTCCTCTGGCAGTCGTGGGAGTTGTGTCGTGTCTTCCTCTGGCAGCCGTGGGAGTTGTGTCGTGTCTTCCTCTGGCAGCCGTGGGAGTTGTGTCGTGTCTTCCTCTGGCAGTCGTGGTAGTTGTGTCGTGCTGGATTAAACTTATAATTCTCGGCATGACCTTAACCTGGTTATATTGAGCAAAGGTTAATTATGCAGGCGAATCTGTCTTTCGTATTCCTTTGAGAACGTGCCGAGTGTTAGACATCCAGGAACAAGGGGGGGGGCGGGGGGGGAATTAATTGCACATTTTTTTCTGATTATATGATTATAAGGCTAATAGTCTTCTAAGTTCTACTCAATCATGAAATTTGCTGAAATATTTCGCTTAAATAATATATTCATTATATTAATTGATATATATATTTTTTACTTTAGATTGAACGGCGAGTCGAATGCAACCCTGATCAAAACATCATAGTTATTATTAGTGTATAAAAAAATTATATAATTAAACCACCCATAAAAATAAGTATAGAGGAGACAGATTTTCTCTTTTTTTCCAGTTGATGGATCACCTGATGTTGTTAGACTTCCAGCTCCCTCTCTGTGTGGGGTGGGAGCCGGCTCCCTCTCTGTGCGGGGTGGGAGCCGGCTCCCTCTCTGTGTGGGGTGGGAGCCGGCTCCCTCTCTGTGTGGGGTGGGAGCCGGCTCCCTCTCTGTGTGGGGTGGGAGCCAGCTCCCTCTCTGTGTGGGATGGGAGCCGGCTCCCTCTCTGTGTGGGATGGGAGCCGGCTCCCTCTCTGTGTGGGGTGGGAGCCAGCTCCCTCTCAGTGTGGGGTGGGAGCCAGCTACCTCTCTGTGTGGGATGGGAGCCGGCTCCCTCTCTGTGTGGGATGGGAGCCGGCTCCCTCTCTGTGTGGGATGGGAGCCAGCTCCCTCTCAGTGTGGGGTGGGAGCCACCTCCCTCTCTGTGTGGGGTAGGAGCCGGCTCCCTCTCTGTGTGGGATGGGAGCCGGCTCCCTCTCTGTGTGGGATGGAAGCCAGCTCCCTCTCTGTGTGGGGTGGGAGCCAGCTCCCTCTCTGTGTGGGATGGGAGCCGGCTCCCTCTCTGTGTGGGATGGGAGCCGGCTTCCTCTCTGTGTGGGATGGGAGCCAGCTCCCTCTCTGTGTGGGATGGGAGCCAGCTCCCTCTCTGTGTGGGATGGGAGCCAGCTCCCTCTCTGTGTGGGATGGGAGCCGGCTCCCTCTCTGTGTGGGATGGGAGCCGGCTCCCTCTCTGTGTGGGGTGGGAGCCGGCTCCCTCTCTTTGTGGGGTGGGAGCCAGCTCCCTCTCTGTGTGGGATGGGAGCCGGCTCCCTCTCTGTGAGGGGTGGGAGCCGGCTCCCTCTCTGTGTGGGATGGGAGCCAGCTCCCTCTCTGTGAGGGGTGGGAGCCGGCTCCCTCTCTGTGGGGGATGGGAGCCGGCTCCCTCTCTGTGTGGGGTGGGAGCCAGCTCCCTCTCTGTGGGGGTGGGAGCCAGCTCCCTCTCTGTGGGTGTGGGAGCCAGCTCCCTCTCTGTGGGGGATGGGAGCCGGCTCCCTCTCTGTGGGGGATGGGAGCCGGCTCCCTCTCAGTGTGGGATGGGAGCCGGCTCCTTCTCAGTGTGGGATGGGAGCCGGCTCCCTCTCAGTGTGGGATGGGAGCCAGCTCCCTCTCTGTGTGGAGTGGGAGCCAGCTCTCTCTCTGTGGGGGATAGGAGCCGGCTCCCTCTCAGTGTGGGATGGGAGCCGGCTCCCTCTCAGTGTGGGATGGGAGCCGGCTCCCTCTCAGTGTGGGATGGGAGCCAGCTCCCTCTTTGTGTGGGATAGGAGCTAGCTCCCTCTCTGTGTAGAATGGGAGTCAGGTCCCTCCCTGTGTGAGATGTTAGCAGATTCCCTCCCTGTGTGAGATGTTAGCAGATTCCCTCCCTGTGTGAGATGGGAGTCAGCTCCCTCTTTGTGTGGGTTGGGAGTCAGCTCCCTCTTTGTGTGGGATGGGAACCAGCTCCCTCTTTGTGTGGGTTGGGAGCCAGCTCCCTCTTTGTGTGGGATGGGAGCCAGCTCCCTCTTTGTGTGGGTTGGGAACCAGCTCCCTCTTTGTGTGGGTTGGGAGCCAGCTCCCTCTTTGTGTGGGATGGGAGCCAGCTCCCTCTTTGTGTGGGTTGGGAGCCAGCTCCCTCTTTGTGTGGGTTGGGAGCCAGCTCCCTCTTTGTGTGGGATGGGAGCCAGCTCCCTCTCTGTGTGGGATGGGAGCCAGCTGTCCCTTCCCTGGGGAATACCTGTTTCGCCGACCACCTGCCGTCCACAGCATTTATCTGCTCTACGGCGCAGCAGTGTTTTTGTTTTTGTTTCCATCGCCTGGAGACGGATAGCTTCTGGGTTTTATATTTTGTTTCTCCCCCAGTTCCTGGGAACAAAGGGGAACATGCGGGCCTTTGCTGTGGCTGCCCCTGGTCCAGCCCAACCTTGCTGTGGCTGCCCCTGGTCCAGCCCAGCCTTGCTGTAGCTGCCCCTGGTCCAGCCCAACCTTGCTGTGGCTGCCCCTGGTCCAGCCCAGCCTTGCTGTGGCTGCCCCTGGTCCAGCCCAACCTTGCTGTGGCTGCCCCTGGTCCAGCCCAACCTTGCTGTGGCTGCCCCTGGTCCAGCCCAGCCTTGCTGTAGCTGCCCCTGGTCCAGCCCAACCTTGCTGTGGCTGCCCCTGGTCCAGCCCAGCCTTGCTGTGGCTGCCCCTGGTCCAGCCCAACCTTGCTGTGGCTGCCCCTGGTCCAGCCCAGCCTTGCTGTAGCTGCCCCTGGTCCAGCCCAGCCTTGCTGTAGCTGCCCCTGGTCCAGCCCAGCCTTGCTGTAGCTGCCGCTGGTCCAGCCCAGTCTTGCTGTAGCTGCCGCTGGTCCAGCCCAGTCTTGCTGTAGCTGCCGCTGGTCCAGCCCAGCCTTGCTGTGGCTGCCCCTCATTCAGCCCAGCTTAGCTGTGGCTCCCTTCTTGAGTTGAGTATCCTTCAGGCAGCCATCATGGAGAAGCTAGAGAGCTTTTTCCTTCTGGTCTGCTGGAATCTGCTGAGCTATGGTCCCATGACCGGAGTTCAGTATATTTTACTTCCTCCTCCTTCTCCTCTCTTCTCTCTCCCTATTCTGTGACTATCAAGTTAAGTATCATAATGTAGATTACCGTGCCACATTGTTTTAACCCTTAAGCTGCTATGGGATCCAGAGTAGTTTTACGCCCGTGTACACAAGAAAAAAATGAAAATTATTTCGTCTTTTAAGACTGTTAATTTTTGCTTTCTGAGCATGGGAAAAATAAAAAAAATCGTTGGGGATATATTTTTGGCCGCAATAGGCCGAGGAACTCTAACAAAATATGGCCGTTGACAGAGCGGTCATCAGAGGCGGTCAGCGTCACCCGAGTTGACAGGTGGGAGTTGCTACAAAGATATTATCACCTAATTATTTCAATGTCTGATTTTTTCTTAGTTTTTTGCAGTAATATTATTCAATAGTGTGTAGTGTGATAGATTTATATAATAAAATTTGTGAATCATCGTTATACTCAAAAGTATGGTGTTCATATTAGTGATTCAATTATTACGTTCATAAAACAATAAACAAACAGTTTTGCAGTTATTACAATATATGCACACATTATATATAAGTATCTACATGTTTTGTTCACCACAACTGTACAACTAAGCTAATATAGTTAGTTCAGGCACTAAGAGACATCGCTACACACACAGCTGGCGGCTGCCTCCCTCACGCATTCAAGGTCAGGAACACTAAAATTTGTCCCCCAACAATACTGTTTGGGGTGTTATTACACTATATATATACATTATATATAAGTATCTATATGCTGAATGCACCGTAAATGTACACCTAAGCTTGTAGGGTGCCCAAAGAGCATAGTGTCCACCCTCTACACAGCCAGACAAATCATGCAGATGACGCCACCTCCGTGACCAAAATGGCTCCTCCCAACATAATCCTTTTGCTGTTATTACACTAATACACACATTATATATACGTATCTACATTTGTGTTCACCATAGAGAACCACTGAGCTGGTATGGTGAATGCAGACAATAACAGGTGGCCACACAGTCAGTAATCTCCCTCCCTCACTCGGCATTACTCCTCCCACACAGTGCTAATTATTACAACAATCCAGCTATTATCACAATCCTGGTCATTTTTATCACAGTCAGGGGCCATCTGTAATACTGTCATCGCTAAATAATAGCAGCTACATATTTATTTTGACATTTTTAGGCGATAATGTGGTCATAAGCTGAACAGCAATGCTGCTAGCTCATGCTGTGTGTGCCAGGCTTGGTTGCTCCCACAGTACTGTGGCTCTCACACCGGAAAATATTGCCCACGATTTTTTTTTAACATTGGCATATGTTTACAAGAGCCCTGAGGACGCTGATGTGAACCCCGTGCAGCCGCGGGCCGTTTGAATTGTGCCTGGCACCCTATGGCATATATATATATATATGCGCCATGCGCTCGGTGGGACATGTTACTCATGGCGTATATATACGCCATGCACAGTTTAAGGGTTAAGGTATTTGCTTATGTCGGTTATGACCATGCATACACCAGTATGATCATACTGAGACTGGTGTGTGATTGGGCTCAAACTATACAGTGATATCTTGGCTGATAGCTTTGTAATACGAAAAATGTAATTATGAAATGAGCTTATGTGACAGTATATATTACTTAATTTGTGTATTGCCAATGTATGACGAACACCACCCACTTTACATTAATTCTGTATCAAAGTTGTATTTCATGTAATATATATATATATATATATATATATATATATATATATATATATATATATATATATATATATATATATATATATATATATGTCGTACCTAATAGCCAGAACGCACTTATCGGCCTACTATGCAAGGCCCGATTTGCCTAATAAGCCAAGTTTTCCTGAATTAATATATTTTCTCTAATTTTTTTCTTATGAAATGATAAACCTACCCATTTCATTATGTATGAGGTCAATTTTTTTTTATTGGAGTTTTAGGTAGCCTAAAAAGTTAGGTTACGTTAGGTTAGGTAGGTTAGGTAGTCGAAAAACAAATATTTCATGAAAACTTGGCATATTAGGCAAATCAGGCCTTGCATAGTAGGCTGAGAAGTGCGTTCTGGCTACTAGGTACGACATATATATATATATATATATATATATATATATATATATATATATATATATATATATATATATATTACTTAATATATATATTTTACTATAATAAAATAAAAAAAAAAAAAAAAAAAAAAAAAATATATATATATATATATATATATATATATATATATATATATATATATATATATATGTCGTACCTAGTAGCCAGAACTCACTTCTCAGCCTACTATTCAAGGCCCGATTTGCCTATTAAGCCAAGTTTTCCTGAATTAATATATTTACTATAATTTTTTTCTTATGAAATGATAAAGCAACCCTTTTCTCTATGTATGAGGTCAATGTTTTTTTATTGGAGTAAAAATTAACGTAGATATATGACCGAACCTAACCAACCCTACCTAACCTATCCTAACCTATATTTATAGGTAAGGTTAGGTTAGGTAGCCAAAAAAAGCTAGGTTAGGTTAGGTTAGGTAGGTTAGGTAGACGAAAAAACATTAATTCATGAAAACTTGGCTTATTAGGCAAATCGGGCCTTGAATAGTAGGCTGAGAAGTGCGTTCTGGCTATTAGGTACGACATATATATATATATATATATATATATATATATATATATATATATATATATATATGTCGTACCTAATAGCCAGAACGCACTTCTCAGCCTACTATGCAAGGCCCGATTTGCCTAATAAGCCAAGTTTTCATGAATTAATTGTTTTTCGACTACCTAACCTACCTAACCTAACCTAACCTAACTTTTTCGGCTTCCTAACCAAACCTAACCTATAAAGATAGGTTAGGTTAGGTTAGGTAGGGTTGGTTAGTTTCGGTCATATATCTACGTTAATTTTAACTCCAATATAAAAAAAATGACCTCATACATAATGAAATGGGTAGCTTTATCATTTCATAAGAAAAAAATTAGAAAAAATATATTAATTCAGGAAAACTTGGCTTATTAGGCAAATCGGGCCTTGAATAGTAGGCCAAAAAGTGAGTTCTGGCTACTAGGTACGATATATATATATATATATATATATATATATATATATGTCGTACCTAATAGCCAGAATGCACTTCTCAGCCTAATATGCAAGGCCCAATTTGCCTAATAAGCCAAGTTTTCATGAATGAATTGTTTTTCGACTACCTAACCTACCTAACCTAGCCTAACCTAACGTTTTCGGCTACCTAACCTAACCTAACCTATAAAGATAGGTTAGGTTAGGTTAGGTAGGGTTGGTTAGGTTCGGTCATATATCTACGTTAACTTTAACTCCAATGAAAATAAATTGACCTCATACATATTGAAATGGGTAGCTTTATCAATTCATAAGAAAAAAATTAGAGAAAATATATTTTTTCAGGAGAACTTGGCTTATTAGGCAAATTGGGCCTTGAATAGTAGGCCAAAAATTGCATTCTGGCTACTAGGTACGACATATATATATATATATATATATATATATATATATATATATATATATATATATATATATATATATATATATATATATATATATATATATATATATATATATATATATATATATATATGTCGTACCTAGTAGCCAGAACGTCGTATTCGGCCTACTATGCAAGGCCCGATTTGCCTAATAAGCCAAGTTTTCCTGAAATAATATATTTACTATAATTTTTTTCTTGTGAAATGATAAAGCAACCCTTTTCTCTATGTATGAGGTCAATTTTTTTTTATTGGAGTTAAAATTAACGTAGATATATGACCGAACCTAACCAACCCTACCTAACCTAACCTAACCTATCTTTTTAGGTTAGGTTAGGTTAGGTAGCCGAAAAAGTTAGGTTAGGTTAGGTTAGGTAGGTTAGGTAGTCGAAAAACAATTAATTCATGAAAACTTGGCTTATTAGGCAAATCGGGCCTTGCATAGTAGGTTGAGAAGTGCGTTCTGGCTATTAGGTACGACATATATATATATATATATTTATATATATATATGTCGTACCTAGTAGCCAGAACGTACTTCTCAGTCTACTATGCAAGGCCCGATTTACCTAATAAGCCAAGTTTTCCTGAATTAATATATTTTCTCTAATTTTGTTCTTATGAAATGATAAAGCTACCCATTTCATTATGTATGAGGTCAATTTTTTTTTATTGGAGTTAAAATTAACGTAGATATATGACCGAACCTAACCAACCCTACCTAACCTAATCTAATCTAACTTTATAGGTAAGGGTAGGTTAGGTAGCCGTAAAAGTTAGGTTAGGTTAGGTAGTCGAAAAAACATTAATTCGTGAAAACTTGGCTTATTAGGCAAATCGGGCCTTGCATAGTAGGCTGAGAAGTGCGTTCTGGCTACTAGGTACGACATATATATATATATATATATATATATATATATATATATATATATATATATATATGTCGTACCTAATAGCCAGAACGCACTTCTCAGCCTACTATTCAAGGCCCGATTTGCCTAATAAGCCAAGTTTTCATGAATTAATGTTTTTTCGTCTACCTAACCTACCTAACCTAACCTAACCTAGCTTTTTTTGGCTACCTAACCTAACCTTACCTATAAATATAGGTTAGGTTAGGTTAGGTAGGGTTGGTTAGGTTCGGTCATATATCTACGTTAATTTTAACTCCAATAAAAAAAATTGACCTCATACATAGAGAAAAGGGTAGCTTTATCATTTCATAAGAAAAAAATTATAGTAAATATATTAATTCAGGAAAACTTGGCTTATTAGGCAAATCGGGCCTTGAATAGTAGGCTGAGAAGTGAGTTCTGGCTACTAGGTACGACATATATATATATATATATATATATATATATATGTCGTACCTAGTAGACAGAACGTCGTATTCGGCCTACTATGCAAGGCCCGATTTGCCTAATAAGCAAAGTTTTCCTGAAATAATATATTTTCTCTAATTTTTTTCTTATGAAATGATAAAGCTACCCATTTCATTATGTATGAGGTCAATTTTTTTTATTGGAGTTAAAATTAACGTAGATATATGACCGAACCTAACCAACCCTACCAAACCTAACCTAACCTATCTTTATAGGTTAGGTTAGGTTAGGTAGCCGAAAAAGTTAGGTTAGGTTAGGTTAGGTAGGTTAGGTAGTCGAAAAACAATTAATTCATGAAAACTTGGCTTATTAGGCAAATCGGGCCTTGCATAGTAGGTTGAGAAGTGCGTTCTGGCTATTAGGTACGACATATATATATATATATATTTATATATATATATGTCGTACCTAGTAGCCAGAACTCACTTCTCAGCCTACTATTCAAGGCCCGACTTGCCTAATAAGCCAAGTTTTCCTGAAATAATATATTTACTATAATTCTTTTCTTGTGAAATGATAAAGCAACCCTTTTCTCTATGTATGAGGTCAATTTTTTTTTATTGGAGTTAAAATTAACGTAGATATATGACCGAACCTAACCAACCCTACCTAACCTAACCTAACCTATATTTATAGGTAAGGTTAGGTTAGGTAGCCAAAAAAAGCGAGGTTAGGTTAGGTTAGGTAGGTTAGGTAGACGAAAAAACATTAATTCATGAAAACTTGGCTTATTAGGCAAATCGGGCCTTGAATAGTAGGCTGAGAAGTGCGTTCTGGCTATTAGGTACGACATATATATATATATATATATATATATATATATGTCGTACCTAGTAGCCAGAACTCACTTCTCAGCCTACTATTCAAGGCCCGATTTGCCTAATAAGCCAAGTTTTCATGAATTAATATATTTACTATAATTTTTTTCTTATGAAATGATAAAGCAACCCTTTTCTCTATGTATGAGGTCAATTTTTTTTTATTGGAGTTAAAATTAACGTAGATATATGACCGAACCTAACCAACCCTACCTAACCTAACCTAACCTATATTTATAGGTAAGGTTAGGTTAGGTAGCCAAAAAAAGCTAGGTTAGGTTAGGTTAGGTAGGTTAGGTAGACGAAAAAACATTAATTCATGAAAACTTGGCTTATTAGGCAAATCGGGCCTTGAATAGTAGGCTGAGAAGTGCGTTCTGGCTATTAGGTACGACATATATATATATATATATATATATATATATATATATATATATATATATATATATATATGCAAACAAGCCTGAATGGTCCCCAGGACTATATACAACTGAAAACTCACACCCCAGAAGTGACTCGAACCCATACTCCCACAACTGGTATGTACAGGGACGCCTTAATCCGCTTGACCATCACGACCGGACATAAGGAAGTGATAGCCGAGGCTATATGAACCACTTCCCCGCCGGCACTCGGATGGTAATCTTGGGCATAGCATTTTATCAAATCACCTCATTCTTTGGGGCACACGTGAGGAACACAAATGCAAACAAGCCTGAATGGTCCCCAGGACTATATACAACTGAAAACTCACACCCCAGAAGTGACTCGAACCCATACTCCCACAACTGGTATGTACAGGGACGCCTTAATCCGCTTGACCATCACGACCGGACATAAGGAAGTGATAGCCGAGGCTATATGAACCACTTCCCCGCCGGCACTCAGATGGTAATCTTGGGCATAGCATTTTATCAAATCACCTCATTCTTTGGGGCACACGTGAGGAACACAAATGCAAACAAGCCTGAATGGTCCCCAGGACTATATACAACTGAAAACTCACACCCCAGAAGTGACTCGAACCCATACTCCCACAACTGGTATGTACAGGGACGCCTTATTAAGGCGTCCCTGTACATACCAGTTGTGGGAGTATGGGTTCGAGTCACTTCTGGGGTGTGAGTTTTCAGTTGTATATAGTCCTGGGGACCATTCAGGCTTGTTTGCATTTGTGTTCCTCACGTGTGCCCCAAAGAATGAGGTGATTTGATAAAATGCAATGCCCAAGATTACCATCCGAGTGCCGGCGGGGAAGTGGTTCATATAGCCTCGGCTATCACTTCCTTATGTCCGGTCGTGATGGTCAAGCGGATTAAGGCGTCCCTGTACATACCAGTTGTGGGAGTATGGGTTCGAGTCACTTCTGGGGTGTGAGTTTTCAGTTGTATATAGTCCTGGGGACCATTCAGGCTTGTTTGCATTTGTGTTCCTCACGTGTGCCCCAAAGAATGAGGTGATTTGATAAAATGCTATGCCCAAGATTACCATCCGAGTGCCGGCGGGGAAGTGGTTCATATAGCCTCGGCTATCACTTCCTTATGTCCGGTCGTGATGGTCAAGCGGATTAAGGCGTCCCTGTACATACCAGTTGTGGGAGTATGGGTTCGAGTCACTTCTGGGGTGTGAGTTTTCAGTTGTATATAGTCCTGGGGACCATTCAGGCTTGTTTGCATTTGTGTTCCTCACGTGTGCCCCAAAGAATGAGGTGATTTGATAAAATGCTATGCCCAAGATTACCATCCGAGTGCCGGCGGGGAAGTGGTTCATATAGCCTCGGCTATCACTTCCTTATGTCCGGTCGTGATGGTCAAGCGGATTAAGGCGTCCCTGTACATACCAGTTGTGGGAGTATGGGTTCGAGTCACTTCTGGGGTGTGAGTTTTCAGTTGTATATAGTCCTGGGGACCATTCAGGCTTGTTTGCATTTGTGTTCCTCACGTGTGCCCCAAAGAATGAGGTGATTTGATAAAATGCTATGCCCAAGATTACCATCCGAGTGCCGGCGGGGAAGTGGTTCATATAGCCTCGGCTATCACTTCCTTATGTCCGGTCGTGATGGTCAAGCGGATTAAGGCGTCCCTGTACATACCAGTTGTGGGAGTATGGGTTCGAGTCACTTCTGGGGTGTGAGTTTTCAGTTGTATATAGTCCTGGGGACCATTCAGGCTTGTTTGCATTTGTGTTCCTCACGTGTGCCCCAAAGAATGAGGTGATTTGATAAAATGCTATGCCCAAGATTACCATCCGAGTGCCGGCGGGGAAGTGGTTCATATAGCCTCGGCTATCACTTCCTTATGTCCGGTCGTGATGGTCAAGCGGATTAAGGCGTCCCTGTACATACCAGTTGTGGGAGTATGGGTTCGAGTCACTTCTGGGGTGTGAGTTTTCAGTTGTATATAGTCCTGGGGACCATTCAGGCTTGTTTGCATTTGTGTTCCTCACGTGTGCCCCAAAGAATGAGGTGATTTGATAAAATGCTATGCCCAAGATTACCATCCGAGTGCCGGCGGGGAAGTGGTTCATATAGCCTCGGCTATCACTTCCTTATGTCCGGTCGTGATGGTCAAGCGGATTAAGGCGTCCCTGTACATACCAGTTGTGGGAGTATGGGTTCGAGTCACTTCTGGGGTGTGAGTTTTCAGTTGTATATAGTCCTGGGGACCATTCAGGCTTGTTTGCATTTGTGTTCCTCACGTGTGCCCCAAAGAATGAGGTGATTTGATAAAATGCTATGCCCAAGATTACCATCCGAGTGCCGGCGGGGAAGTGGTTCATATAGCCTCGGCTATCACTTCCTTATGTCCGGTCGTGATGGTCAAGCGGATTAAGGCGTCCCTGTACATACCAGTTGTGGGAGTATGGGTTCGAGTCACTTCTGGGGTGTGAGTTTTCAGTTGTATATAGTCCTGGGGACCATTCAGGCTTGTTTGCATTTGTGTTCCTCACGTGTGCCCCAAAGAATGAGGTGATTTGATAAAATGCTATGCCCAAGATTACCATCCGAGTGCCGGCGGGGAAGTGGTTCATATAGCCTCGGCTATCACTTCCTTATGTCCGGTCGTGATGGTCAAGCGGATTAAGGCGTCCCTGTACATACCAGTTGTGGGAGTATGGGTTCGAGTCACTTCTGGGGTGTGAGTTTTCAGTTGTATATAGTCCTGGGGACCATTCAGGCTTGTTTGCATTTGTGTTCCTCACGTGTGCCCCAAAGAATGAGGTGATTTGATAAAATGCTATGCCCAAGATTACCATCCGAGTGCCGGCGGGGAAGTGGTTCATATAGCCTCGGCTATCACTTCCTTATGTCCGGTCGTGATGGTCAAGCGGATTAAGGCGTCCCTGTACATACCAGTTGTGGGAGTATGGGTTCGAGTCACTTCTGGGGTGTGAGTTTTCAGTTGTATATAGTCCTGGGGACCATTCAGGCTTGTTTGCATTTGTGTTCCTCACGTGTGCCCCAAAGAATGAGGTGATTTGATAAAATGCTATGCCCAAGATTACCATCCGAGTGCCGGCGGGGAAGTGGTTCATATAGCCTCGGCTATCACTTCCTTATGTCCGGTCGAGATGGTCAAGCGGATTAAGGCGTCCCTGTACATACCAGTTGTGGGAGTATGGGTTCGAGTCACTTCTGGGGTGTGAGTTTTCAGTTGTATATAGTCCTGGGGACCATTCAGGCTTGTTTGCATTTGTGTTCCTCACGTGTGCCCCAAAGAATGAGGTGATTTGATAAAATGCTATGCCCAAGATTACCATCCGAGTGCCGGCGGGGAAGTGGTTCATATAGCCTCGGCTATCACTTCCTTATGTCCGGTCGTGATGGTCAAGCGGATTAAGGCGTCCCTGTACATACCAGTTGTGGGAGTATGGGTTCGAGTCACTTCTGGGGTGTGAGTTTTCAGTTGTATATAGTCCTGGGGACCATTCAGGCTTGTTTGCATTTGTGTTCCTCACGTGTGCCCCAAAGAATGAGGTGATTTGATAAAATGCTATGCCCAAGATTACCATCCGAGTGCCGGCGGGGAAGTGGTTCATATAGCCTCGGCTATCACTTCCTTATGTCCGGTCGTGATGGTCAAGCGGATTAAGGCGTCCCTGTACATACCAGTTGTGGGAGTATGGGTTCGAGTCACTTCTGGGGTGTGAGTTTTCAGTTATATATATATATATGCGGAAAATCCACAGAGAAATATGAAATGAGGTGAACGTTTCGGCTTTGTTAAAGCCTTTGTCAACACCAGACTGACTAAGGAGAAGGGAGAAGGGGGAGGATATATAGGCCGACACCTGACCAACCCATCCCTAGGGTTGGTCAGGTGTAATTAACCAAAATCAGGTATAGCTTAGCTTAAAATGGTCAAAGAGGATTAAGCGGTCAGAGAATAAGGATGAAAGATTAAAGAAAAGCCTCATGAACACACAATATATGAATATACAATTATAATGAGACATTGTAAGCCTCTCTATCAGAGTTGTTTCTTAAACTGTTGTGCAATATTATAACTTAAAAATAGATCAAGTTTGTACATTCCAGTACTAACATTAAGAAGATTTGGACACTGACTGATTAGAGCAGACTCAATCAAATTCCGTTCCACGAAATCCCCACAATTGGTAATGCTTTTTGCCCCATTCCAGTTAATATTGTGATCGCATAAACTCGTATGTAGATACAATGCATTAGACGTTTGGGCAGTTCTAATACTATAAGCATGTTGTGACAACCGCAATTGTAAGGACTTTCCTGTTTGTCCAAGGTACACAGAATCACAATCATTGCAGGGAATTGAATACACACAACCTGCTGTATCAGGGGAGTTTTTTATTAAATTGGATTTGATCGTACTATTAGTGAACACCAAATTTATATTAAGTTTCTTAAAAATCAGAGACAATTTTTCAAGTCCACTCGCATAAGGTACCACCAATGAGTTAATAATTTTTGGTTTCGCCTTAGGGACGTGATTATAAAACGTACGTTTGGCTTGTACAAACGAGAAATCCAAAAACCTCTTAGGATATTGTAAACTCTTCCCAATTTCATATATTTTAGCAATCTCTTCATCAAAAAACTCAGGGCTGCAAACCCTCAAAGCTCGTAGAAACATTCCTGAAAATACTGCCTGTTTAACTTTACTATGATGATTCGAATAAAAATGAACATACGACCCCACGTTGGTAGGTTTCCTATACACATTAAATTTGAACTTTCTAGCGACTCTATGAATCATAATGTCCAAAAACGGAAGAGTACCATTCTCCTCAGTCTCACAAGTGAATTTTATTGAAGGTACCAAAGAATTGAGTTCATTAAGAAAAACTATCTGGTCTTTGTTGCACGGCCATAAGCACAAAATATCATCAACATACCTATACCAAACCACATTAGCCGGCATAATCCTGGATAAGATTTTTGTTTCAAAGATTACAATTCAAAGATACAATTGCGGTTGTCACAACATGCTTATAGTATTAGAACTGCCCAAACGTCTAATGCATTGTATCTACATACGAGTTTATGCGATCACAATATTAACTGGAATGGGGCAAAAAGCATTACCAATTGTGGGGATTTCGTGGAACGGAATTTGATTGAGTCTGCTCTAATCAGTCAGTGTCCAAATCTTCTTAATGTTAGTACTGGAATGTACAAACTTGATCCATTTTTAAGTTATAATATTGCACAACAGTTTAAGAAACAACTCTGATAGAGAGGCTTACAATGTCTCATTATAATTGTATATTCATATATTGTGTGTTCATGAGGCTTTTCTTTAATCTTTCATCCTTATTCTCTGACCGCTTAATCCTCTTTGACCATTTTAAGCTAAGCTATACCTGATTTTGGTTAATTACACCTGACCAACCCTAGGGATGGGTTGGTCAGGTGTCGGCCTATATATCCTCCCCCTTCTCCCTTCTCCTTAGTCAGTCTGGTGTTGACAAAGGCTTTAACAAAGCCGAAACGTTCACCTCATTTCATATTTCTCTGTGGATTTTCCGCATATATATATATATATATATATATATATATATATATATATATATATATATATATATATATATATATATATATATATATATATGTCGTACCTAATAGCCAGAACGCACTTCTCAGCCTACTATTCAAGGCCCGATTTGCCTAATAAGCCAAGTTTTCATGAATTAATGTTTTTTCGTCTACCTAACCTACCTAACCTAACCTAACCTAGCTTTTTTTGGCTACCTAACCTAACCTTACCTATAAATATAGGTTAGGTTAGGTTAGGTAGGGTTGGTTAGGTTCGGTCATATATCTACGTTAATTTTAACTCCAATAAAAAAAAATTGACCTCATACATAGAGAAAAGGGTTGCTTTATCATTTCATAAGAAAAAAATTATAGTAAATATATTATTTCAGGAAAACTTGGCTTATTAGGCAAGTCGGGCCTTGAATAGTAGGCTGAGAAGTGAGTTCTGGCTACTAGGTACGACATATATATATATAAATATATATATATATATATATATGTCGTACCTAATAGCCAGAACGCACTTCTCAGCCTACTATTCAAGGCCCGATTTGCCTAATAAGCCAAGTTTTCATGAATTAATGTTTTTTCGTCTACCTAACCTACCTAACCTAACCTAACCTAGCTTTTTTTGACTACCTAACCTAACCTTACCTATAAATATAGGTTAGGTTAGGTTAGGTAGGGTTGGTTAGGTTCGGTCATATATCTACGTTAATTTTAACTCCAATAAAAAAAAATTGACCTCATACATAGAGAAAAGGGTTGCTTTATCATTTCATAAGAAAAAAATTATAGTAAATATATTATTTCAGGAAAACTTGGCTTATTAGGCAAGTCGGGCCTTGAATAGTAGGCTGAGAAGTGAGTTCTGGCTACTAGGTACGACATATATACATATATATATATATATATGTCGTACCTAGTAGCCAGAACTCACTTCTCAGCCTAATATGCAAGGCCCGATTTGCCTAATAAGCCTAGTTTTCATGAATTAATGTTTTTTCGACAACCTAACCTACCTAACCTAACCTAACCTAACGTTTTTGGCTACCTAACCTAACCTAACCTATAAAGATAGGTTAGGTTAGGTTAGGTAGGGTTGGTTAGGTTCGGTCATATATCTATGTTAACTTTATCTCCAATAAAATAAAATTGACCTCATACATAATGAAATGGGTTGCTTTATCATTTCATAAGAAAAAAATTAGAGAAAATATATTAATTCAGTAAAACTTGGCTTATTAGGCAAATCGGGCCTTGCATAGTAGGCTGAGAAGTGAGTTCTGGCTACTAGGTACGACATATATATATATATATATATATATATATATATATATATATATATATATATATATATATATATATATATATATATATATATATATATATATATATATAAATATATATATACATTTTGGTAGCAGTCTTTCCTGTAGACATATATTATTAAATATGACCGAAAAAGTAAGATTAATAATTCTAACACGAATTTTCACGATCTTTCTTATGTTTCTTTTCACTGTTGATGGTAATTCAAAGATCAATTCTCCAAAATTCATTTTTATTTCTAGTCTGACGCGACACTTGAGCGCGTTTCGTAAAATTTATTACATTTTCAAAGACTTTAGTTCACACAAACACACACAACTTTAACTGAATAGAGCTTAAACATCTTTCGAGTTTTTATACCTACATTTGGGTGAAGTGACATGTTACAATAGTTTTGGATGAGATGAAAATAAACTTTTAACACAAGACAGAACACGAAACAATGAAACAGGTATTAAAAGTAGGTAACTGCAGAATTCCTATTTTTATTGGCCCATATTTCTTGATGCTTCTATACTGGAGCGGAGTCTTGAAGTGGGTAGAATATAGTTGTGCATTAATTGGCTGTTGATTGCTGGTGTTGACTTATTGATGTGTAGTGCCTAGCAGACGTCGAGCCGCCTGCTATCGCTGTATCTATCGATGATTTCTGTGTTGTTTGCTAAGATCTCTCTGGTGATGGTTTGGTTGTGGGAAGAGGCTATATGTTCCTTAATGGAGCCCTGTTGTTTATGCATCGTTAAACGCCTAGAAAGAGATGTTGTTGTCTTGCCTATATACTGGGTTTTTTGGAGCTTACAGTCCCCAAGTGGGCATTTGAAGGCATAGACGACGTTGGTCTCTTTTAAAGCGTTCTGCTTTGTGTTTGGAGAGTTTCTCATGAGTAGGCTGGCCGTTTTTCTGGTTTTATAGTAAATCGTCAGTTGTATCTTCTGATTTTTGTCTGTAGGGATAACGTTTCTATTAACAATATCTTTCAGGACCCTTTCCTCCGTTTTATGAGCTGTGGAAAAGAAGTTCCTGTAAAATAGTCTAATAGGGGGTATAGGTGTTGTGTTAGTTGTCTCTTCAGAGGTTGCATGGCGTTTCACTTTCCTTCTTATGATGTCTTCGACGAAACCATTGGAGAAGCCGTTGTTGACTAGGACCTGCCTTACCCTACAGAGTTCTTCGTCGACTTGCTTCCATTCTGAGCTGTGGCTGAGAGCACGGTCGACATATGCGTTAACAACACTCCTCTTGTGCCTGTCTGGGCAGTCGCTGTTGGCATTTAGGCACATTCCTATGTTCGTTTCCTTAGTGTAGACTGCAGTGTGGAAACCTCCGCTCTTTTCCATGACTGTTACATCTAGAAAGGGCAGCTTCCCATCCTTTTCCATCTCGTAAGTGAAACGCAGCACGGAACTCTGCTCAAATGCCTCCTTCAGCTCCTGCAGATGTCTGACATCAGGTACCTGTGTAAAAATGTCGTCAACATACCTGCAGTATATGGCCGGTTTCAAGTTCATGTCGACTAAGACTTTACATCTAATACACTAATACGTCTTGACGACTAATACATCTTCAGAAGGAATGAAGATGTATTTAATACATCTTCCTTCTGAAGATGTATTTAATATACGAAAGTACTTAAGGAAATTCCTGTTTCATTTTCCTCCGTGGTCTGACATTGTCATATATATATATATATATATATATATATATATATATATATATATATATATATATATATATATATATATATATATATATATATATATATATATATATATATATATATATATAACTTTTTAGACACTCAACCCACCAGGGGACTCGAACACTGGCCAACAAGGTGGCAGTTGCATGCTGTATCCACTACGCTATACTTCAAAGCCATAAGAGAGGTAGGAATTCTGGGGTATTTAACCAACCAGAATTCCAATCCTCTCCCAGGCGATGAGATAGTGTGGGACCTCGGATGCTCTTTCATCGGTTCCTGTTATATGGGAAAACTCAGTGCCAAATGCTTAATGCACAGACTACCCTATTCCAGTAGCTGAAGTTTATAACTTTTTAGACACTCAACCCACCAGGGGACTCGAACACTGGCCAACAAGGTGGCAGTTGCATGCTGTATCCACTACGCTATACTTCAAAGCCATAAGAGAGGTAGGAATTCTGGGGTATTTAACCAACCAGAATTCCAATCTTCTCCCAGGCGATGAGATAGTGTGGGACCTCGGATGCTCTTTCATCGGTTCCTGTTATATGGGAAAACTCAGTGCCAAATGCTTAATGCACAGACTACCCTATTCCAGTAGCTGAAGTTTATAACTTTTTAGACACTCAACCCACCAGGGGACTCGAACACTGGCCAACAAGGTGGCAGTTGCATGCTGTATCCACTACGCTATACTTCAAAGCCATAAGAGAGGTAGGAATTCTGGGGTATTTAACCAACCAGAATTCCAATCCTCTCCCAGGCGATGAGATAGTGTGGGACCTCGGATGCTCTTTCATCGGTTCCTGTTATATGGGAAAACTCAGTGCCAAATGCTTAATGCACAGACTACCCTATTCCAGTAGCTGAAGTTTATAACTTTTTAGACACTCAACCCACCAGGGGACTCGAACACTGGCCAACAAGGTGGCAGTTGCATGCTGTATCCACTACGCTATACTTCAAAGCCATAAGAGAGGTAGGAATTCTGGGGTATTTAACCAACCAGAATTCCAATCCTCTCCCAGGCGATGAGATAGTGTGGGACCTCGGATGCTCTTTCATCGGTTCCTGTTATATGGGAAAACTCAGTGCCAAATGCTTAATGCACAGACTACCCTATTCCAGTAGCTGAAGTTTATAACTTTTTAGACACTCAACCCACCAGGGGACTCGAACACTGGCCAACAAGGTGGCAGTTGCATGCTGTATCCACTACGCTATACTTCAAAGCCATAAGAGAGGTAGGAATTCTGGGGTATTTAACCAACCAGAATTCCAATCCTCTCCCAGGCGATGAGATAGTGTGGGACCTCGGATGCTCTTTCATCGGTTCCTGTTATATGGGAAAACTCAGTGCCAAATGCTTAATGCACAGACTACCCTATTCCAGTAGCTGAAGTTTATAACTTTTTAGACACTCAACCCACCAGGGGACTCGAACACTGGCCAACAAGGTGGCAGTTGCATGCTGTATCCACTACGCTATACTTCAAAGCCATAAGAGAGGTAGGAATTCTGGGGTATTTAACCAACCAGAATTCCAATCCTCTCCCAGGCGATGAGATAGTGTGGGACCTCGGATGCTCTTTCATCGGTTCCTGTTATATGGGAAAACTCAGTGCCAAATGCTTAATGCACAGACTACCCTATTCCAGTAGCTGAAGTTTATAACTTTTTAGACACTCAACCCACCAGGGGACTCGAACACTGGCCAACAAGGTGGCAGTTGCATGCTGTATCCACTACGCTATACTTCAAAGCCATAAGAGAGGTAGGAATTCTGGGGTATTTAACCAACCAGAATTCCAATCCTCTCCCAGGCGATGAGATAGTGTGGGACCTCGGATGCTCTTTCATCGGTTCCTGTTATATGGGAAAACTCAGTGCCAAATGCTTAATGCACAGACTACCCTATTCCAGTAGCTGAAGTTTATAACTTTTTAGACACTCAACCCACCAGGGGACTCGAACACTGGCCAACAAGGTGGCAGTTGCATGCTGTATCCACTACGCTATACTTCAAAGCCATAAGAGAGGTAGGAATTCTGGGGTATTTAACCAATGCAACTGCCACCTTGTTGGCCAGTGTTCGAGTCCCCTGGTGGGTTGAGTGTCTAAAAAGTTATAAACTTCAGCTACTGGAATAGGGTAGTCTGTGCATTAAGCATTTGGCACTGAGTTTTCCCATATAACAGGAACCGATGAAAGAGCATCCGAGGTCCCACACTATCTCATCGCCTGGGAGAGGATTGGAATTCTGGTTGGTTAAATACCCCAGAATTCCTACCTCTCTTATGGCTTTGAAGTATAGCGTAGTGGATACAGCATGCAACTGCCACCTTGTTGGCCAGTGTTCGAGTCCCCTGGTGGGTTGAGTGTCTAAAAAGTTATAAACTTCAGCTACTGGAATAGGGTAGTCTGTGCATTAAGCATTTGGCACTGAGTTTTCCCATATAACAGGAACCGATGAAAGAGCATCCGAGGTCCCACACTATCTCATCGCCTGGGAGAGGATTGGAATTCTGGTTGGTTAAATACCCCAGAATTCCTACCTCTCTTATGGCTTTGAAGTATAGCGTAGTGGATACAGCATGCAACTGCCACCTTGTTGGCCAGTGTTCGAGTCCCCTGGTGGGTTGAGTGTCTAAAAAGTTATAAACTTCAGCTACTGGAATAGGGTAGTCTGTGCATTAAGCATTTGGCACTGAGTTTTCCCATATAACAGGAACCGATGAAAGAGCATCCGAGGTCCCACACTATCTCATCGCCTGGGAGAGGATTGGAATTCTGGTTGGTTAAATACCCCAGAATTACTACCTCTCTTATGGCTTTGAAGTATAGCGTAGTGGATACAGCATGCAACTGCCACCTTGTTGGCCAGTGTTCGAGTCCCCTGGTGGGTTGAGTGTCTAAAAAGTTATAAACTTCAGCTACTGGAATAGGGTAGTATGTGCATTAAGCATTTGGCACTGAGTTTTCCCATATAACAGGAACCGATGAAAGAGCATCCGAGGTCCCACACTATCTCATCGCCTGGGAGAGGATTGGAATTCTGGTTGGTTAAATACCCCAGAATTCCTACCTCTCTTATGGCTTTGAAGTATAGCGTAGTGGATACAGCATGCAACTGCCACCTTGTTGGCCAGTGTTCGAGTCCCCTGGTGGGTTGAGTGTCTAAAAAGTTATAAACTTCAGCTACTGGAATAGGGTAGTCTGTGCATTAAGCATTTGGCACTGAGTTTTCCCATATAACAGGAACCGATGAAAGAGCATCCGAGGTCCCACACTATCTCATCGCCTGGGAGAGGATTGGAATTCTGGTTGGTTAAATACCCCAGAATTCCTACCTCTCTTATGGCTTTGAAGTATAGCGTAGTGGATACAGCATGCAACTGCCACCTTGTTGGCCAGTGTTCGAGTCCCCTGGTGGGTTGAGTGTCTAAAAAGTTATAAACTTCAGCTACTGGAATAGGGTAGTCTGTGCATTAAGCATTTGGCACTGAGTTTTCCCATATAACAGGAACCGATGAAAGAGCATCCGAGGTCCCACACTATCTCATCGCCTGGGAGAGGATTGGAATTCTGGTTGGTTAAATACCCCAGAATTACTACCTCTCTTATGGCTTTGAAGTATAGCATAGTGGATACAGCATGCAACTGCCACCTTGTTGGCCAGTGTTCGAGTCCCCTGGTGGGTTGAGTGTCTAAAAAGTTATAAACTTCAGCTACTGGAATAGGGTAGTATGTGCATTAAGCATTTGGCACTGAGTTTTCCCATATAACAGGAACCGATGAAAGAGCATCCGAGGTCCCACACTATCTCATCGCCTGGGAGAGGATTGGAATTCTGGTTGGTTAAATACCCCAGAATTCCTACCTCTCTTATGGCTTTGAAGTATAGCGTAGTGGATACAGCATGCAACTGCCACCTTGTTGGCCAGTGTTCGAGTCCCCTGGTGGGTTGAGTGTCTAAAAAGTTATAAACTTCAGCTACTGGAATAGGGTAGTCTGTGCATATATATATATATATATATATATATATATATATATATATATATATATATATATATATATATATATATATATATGCACAGACTACCCTATTCCAGTAGCTGAAGTTTATAACTTTATATATATATATATATATATATATATATATGATAAGTCTAGTGTATAGCAGTAGCCTAATGTCATGGAATTTGAAAATCATCCTTGTGTGCTTACTGAATGAAATGCTACCTAAACGCTGTATAAATAACATTATGTGGACAATGATGGTTAATGTATACATATAGCTTTCAGTTGTATTACTCACATGTATACTGTATACTTTCCATTTCATGTTTGTTGAATGCATTGTCCCCTAGTCATGACATTTACTGAGATTATGGCACTGTGAAATGTTTTCCTCGTAGACAAGCTTGTCTACTATATTAATTGTATACATATGTATTGCCAGTTGGCCGACATCTTTGAATCCTCCCTAACCCCCCCCCCCCCCCCCTTCTCCTACTTGATGTTACTGACTCGCGCTAGTGTTACCATGTCTTGCAAATTTCTTTGTGTTTATATTTTTATATCCTGATGCAGGGTTTACAGGGTTTAAATTTGTTGTTTGCTAAGTTGCAAGAGGCCAATCTTACTGTTAACCCTAAGAAATGTAACTTTGCCAGAGGTACAATTGTTTATCTAGGGCACGAGGTTGGTCAAGGTAGGGTGATGCCTCTGTCTGGTAAAATTAATGCCATTGTTAATTATCCTATCTTGACTAACAAAAAACAGGTTCAGCTATTTTTAGGGATGTGTGCCTATTATCGTAGATACTGTAAGAACTTTTCTATGGTAGCTTTCCCTCTGACTGATTTGTTGCAGCAGAGAGTTAGATTCAAGTGGACTTCCCAGTATCAAGAAGCTTTTGATGGGCTAAAAAGTATTTCATCTTCATCCCCAGTTCTCGCTGGTCCTGATTTTACTAAGCCTTTTATCGTGTATATAGATACTTCTGATTTGGGTGCAGGTGCTGTACTACTCCAGATTGGATGTGATAATGTTGAGCATCCTGTATACTACTTTTCTAGAAAGTTCTCTAATACAGAGAGAAATTACTCTGTTGTTGAGAAGGAGGCTTATGCCCTTGTGTTGGCATGTAAAAAAATTGAGGTATATTTACATGGGAAATAAGGTTGATGTATATACTGACCCATAATCCTTTAATATTTATTGACAGAATGAAAATCCATAATCAAAAAAATTTGAGGTGGTCTTTGTATCTGCAGGAATTCAATCTCCATATTCATCATATTCCTGGCAACTTAAATGTTCTGGGGCCAGATTCACGAACGTACTTACAAATGTTTTTCTTCTTAGCTACAAATGTTTTCCTTCTTAGCGCCTTCGTGGTGGCTACGTCGGTATTCAGGTAGCTACACTAAGAAGAAAAACCTTCGTAAGTTTGGTCTGTCATCTAAGTGTACTGTCGACCAATCGTAGCTTTACGTAAACTGGATATAACTCAACTTTTCTCTACTACATAACACTGGGATCGATTTGAAGATTTTGGAACGTAAACAAAAGATTATAGCTGGTGAATCTCGTGATGAGGAGTCCTTCGTGTTAGTTATATATTCATTCTCTGCTTGAAACTTGAAGTAAATATGTCTTTTATGATATTAGAATGAGTTTTATAATCGCAAGATATTATACCAGTAGTTATTAAGTAAATAACCACTGGTGAACATGAAATATGAGAGAAGGTTATGAGCCCTGCATGATGGGATCATTTACTATCACCAAATGCCACTGTTCACCTAGTAGTAAGGGTGTACCTTAGCTATACATACCCATTTCTAATTTATTTAGTTTGGTTTTATTTTGAAATTAAATCTGGGTGAGACATAAATTAAAAATATGCTGCACAAATGATGTTAGGTAAGGAGAAGGGTAAAAATGTCAAAAACTTTATTCATTGAATACCTAAAGCTATAATTATGACTTATGTACTATTAAAAAAAAGAGAGAGGGAAGTGGGGGTCCATGACCTCTTCCTGTTACACAACTTGGGTGTGGAACAAGTAATTATCAAAAAAAGGCACCATGCCGGGAAGGCTATGTAGCAGAAAGGCAGTGAGGTGAGGCATCTACTTATTTGAGAAATGCTTATTTTATTTACCTTATAAGCTGAAGCAGCTTATTTTATTTGAGGAATACTCAGCTCATTCCTCTACATTTAGCATGGAACTAATTTTTGTCCAAGACCTCTTCCTGTTACACAATTTGGCTGTGTGTAACCAAACTAGAAGTGCTCTACAAATCAAAGGACCCAGAATGTGGATTGAGCTCCCGAATCATGTCAAAGGCTGTACCTCTCTCAACCAGTTTAAGAGTAAAACCAAGTACTGCCTAATTAACTCCATGTAACCTAACTTATTCCCTAAATGTCAACCCATATCTTGCTATTTTTTAAACAATGCTGTTTGTTCACCAACGTGTACAATTGGTGATTTCTGCTATTTTACCCTCTTTTTTTAATTCCTTCTTTCAACACAATTTATACCTAATCCCGATTACTATTAAATTTTAGTCTAAGTGTTTTTTCCCCTCACACCTTGCCCCAAATGCTATGAGTATTAGTGTCTTTAGGTATTGTATGTACTAGCTCTGTCTATAAATCCAACATTATGTTTGTAAATCAACTGTATGTACTGTTCCTGAATAAAATTTATTTATTAATCAGTAAGCAAGTATTAAAAGAAGGCCCCAAGCTGGGAAGGCTTTGTAGCACCATTGTGTGTAACAATAAACCAATTTTTTTTTTTAACAAATAATGCACCTGTATGGTAAAACTAATCCTGTCAGCTGTAAAAAATTGATGCAGTTATTTAGATAAAAAATATAATGATGAAATATTACTGGTTTAATTTTATCCTATCTTTTTGCACTGTACAGTATATCCAAGGAAGTGAAAAATTGAGACATAATGCACAATTTAATGAATGATTAAAAAATGATTAGCATGGATTAGCAGTTCAAAAGAAATATGACTATTACATATCAACATGAGATCTTAATGATACATGGTTAACATGATTTAATAAGGATAATACAGTATTTGTAATAATACTAACTATAATTTAAAATCTTTATTACTGATTTTTTTTATTAAGAAGATTAGGTATACACATCAACGTGCTGCTACCCTATTCTATATGGAATATTACACAGTGTAGGTAAAAAACTAGCTATAAGTTTATCTAATACTCCCATCTCACAGGAAGGTTAGACATACATGGAATCAATTTAGAAAATACCAGCCTCAATACTGTGGTGTTTGTATGTTACTGAGGAAGTCTTGGTTGAAGGGTTGATATAAAGCCATTGCTTGGTTACTGACTTTAATACTTAAGATAATAGATGACTAGTAGCTTCCAAGCTGGTAGCGTCCAGTACGCTCTTGTTTACCTTCTCTACCCTCTCTGGCGTCTCAGCCGCCGCACATAGAAAACGGATGGTACCATTTTCTGTGAACATGACATCCCTCCTTTTCTTTAAAAAGAATGAATACAGGATGTCTACCATGCTTGTAGCACAAAGCAAAGTTATTGACACAAAGTAAGTTATTAACATATCAAGAGATATTGCATAATTTAACATTAATTAAGCACACAAAGAATTTAAACAACTTAATCTTTACCACAAACGATTTCAATGTTAAAAATACATATGCAATGTTAAACAAACATGAAAGAAACTGTAATACAAAGTTACAAAATATTGAATGAGATATCTGCATTATTCAAACAATATTAAATTTAGTTCAGCATGACAAGTAAATACTTTGCATTACATAGGAACACAATTAATCATCAAATCGTGTAAGGCGTTTAACATGATGTTTAGGACGAGAGTCCCCAAATACAATAATATCCCTTGATGAATTGTTTATTGAGTTATAACTCATTTTTTCTTTTTCTTTTGCACGACTTTGCACTTCATCATTTTCTACACTAGTTGGAATCACTTTCAAATAGTCCATATTACGTGTTATACTATGATCTCTATGACTTTCAAATAGTCCATATTACGTGTTATACTATGATCTCTATTACTCGCTGTTACCATAGTTCCTTTTACACTAATCACTTTATATGGTTTTGTATCATACGGCATATCTAGCTTTCCCTCTTTTTTCTTTTTAACTAGAACAGTGTCTCCAACCTTTATGAATTGTTCCTTCGCACGTTGATCGTGAGCAATTTTCATTTTGCCCTTGGCTAGTGCATCCTTCTGAGGAAGACGTTTATCCGTTACCTCGGCTGGCATGACAGGTAGTGAGATCCTCATAGGACGTCCAAATAAAAGTACGCCAGGCGACTTGCCCAGTGTTCCATGTGGTGTTGCACGGTAGTTCCTGAGAAAAGCGTACATAGCTTGTGTTATGGTTTTGGTCAGACAAACAATCTTCGTCCACATGGTCTTTATTCTCCGCCAGTAACAACAACAACAATTATCAGGTACATGAAATATTATTAACAAGATCATAAACAAAAGAGCATCTGCTCCAAACATGCTACCTCCAACATCTGTAGTACTCAATCCCAACATTCCTCCCCTTTTAAATAAACTATATCCCTACAGGTTAAGTCTATCAGGCAGTCGTATGACTCTTCCTCATTTTCTCAACTGGGAGTCCTGACCTGTTACTTCTGGGAAACATTCTTCTGAATTACTCCTTGTAGAGTCCATAGGGTTAACTGTATCCCCATTACCCTCTACTGCCCCTTGCTCTGCCTCTCGGTCTCCTGCAGATGCTGCTATCCCGTCATTATTAGGATGGATATCACTAGTTGCCCCACCCCCACCTGAAGGGTCTTCAAAATTCCCTGTGAACCTTGGCATGAGCTGATCGGCATGCTTTTTCCAATTAATGTTCCCAAAACTCTGCACTTGCACAGTGAAGTTCCTGCGGCCCAGGACCTCCCTAATTTTCCCTTCCACTTCCAAAATTCCTTGCATATACTGCATCCCCCTCATTAAACAACAATTCCTCTCGCTGAGCCAACTGACTGGCCAAGCTAGTTAGCGATTTCTCTTTATTGGGATCTGTCTTTACTGCTTCCATGTGCACTTTAAAGTGTCTATTAAACAGTAATTCAGAAGGAGATTTACCAGTAGTAGAATGAACAGTTTTCCTTTGATTATATAAAAATCTACACAGCCTTATATTAATAGTACCTTCCGTAAACCGCTTTAACCCTTCTTTCAAGGATCTCACTGCTCTCTCTGCTAGACCATTTGAAGAAGGATTATAGGGGGCAGGTGTTACATGTTTAATACCATTTTTCCGAAAAAAATCCTCCATTTCCACAGAAACAAAATAAGGAGCATTGTCTGAGACAATTATGTCTGGCAATCCAAAATTACAAAATGTTTTCCTTAGTAATTCACAAGTTACAGATGATGTGGTGGAATTACACACATGCACATCCAGAAATTTGGTGTATGAATCCACCACCACTAGGTAATATTTATTATCCATAGGTCCCGCATAATCTACATGAAGTCTAGACCAGGGTTTTCCAGTGCATGGCCAAGAAAGTACTGGGGCCTGGGGTTTCTGATAATTCTTAAAGCAAATATGACAATTTTTTGTTACCTCAGCAATATCTTGGTCTATTTTTGGCCACCAAACCCAACTTCTAGCTTCTGCTTTTATAGCATTTATGTCATTATGGCCTACATGCAGCTGTTCCAAAATCTTACATCTTAGTTCCCCAGGCACCACCACTCTATTCCTATACAAGAGTACATCCTGGTGAATACTAAGGTCAGCCTTCACTGCAGCATACTCTGACAATAACAAATTATCATTCCAACCATATTTGACATTTTTCAACAACAGACTTAATTTAGGATCTCTACCAGTTGCCTTCCTAATAGTCTGGAATGAAATATCCTCAAAAGACATAGATTCCACCAGGTTAACATACTCCACTGGAATACTGGAATTTAATTCTTCTGTCACAGGCAATCTACTTAATGCATCAGCTACTACATTATCCTTGCCTGGCTTAAACTCTAAATCATACTCAAACTGAGAGAGTACTAATGCTCATCTTTGAATTCTAGCATTGGCATTAACTGGAATCTGCTTACCTCTGCCAAACAATCCTAGCAGGGGTTTATGATCTGTTCTAGCAAGAAATTTCCTCCCCAGCAGAAAATACCTCAGTTTTTTTTACAGCATATACCAAAGCTAAGGCTTCTTTATTTAACTGAGAATAATTCTGTTCTGCAGGAGATAATTTCTTGCTAGCAAAATATACTACTTTATCCTGACCATCTACTTCTTGTAATAATACACAACCCACTCCTACTGGGGAAGCATCTACCTCCAGTTTTAACGGGAGTCTACCTGTAAAATTAGTGAGCACAGGAGAATTGATCAATTCCTACTTAATATTCCTGAATGCATTTTCCTCTCTTGCTGCCCACTTAAATCTAGCCCCTTTTTTCAACAATTCATACAAGGGCGCTAATTTTGTTGAAAAGTTCTTCACGAACTTACAAAAATATGTAACCATCCCAACAAAAGACTGTACTTCCCCAACTGATGTTGGGGCTGGGGCATCTATTATAGCAGCTTCATTTTTGTGAAAAGGAGTAAAGCCCTTACCTGAAATATGGTACCCCAGATATTCAATGGCCTTGGTCTTCAACGTCGTTTTTTCCCTTATTAATCTTCACATTGTGCTTTTGCAAAAGATTCAAAACTTGTTCTAATCTAGCATCATGCACTTACTCATTCTCCCCACATACAATAATGTCATCTAAAAAACTAGCCACACCTTCAATGTTAACTAACAACAAGGACATGAATCTCTGAGAAATTGCTGGAGACGAGGAGAGTCCAAAAGGAAGTCTTTTATACTTAAATAACCCCTTGTGGGTATTAATCACTAACAATTTCTGGCTCTCCTCCTCTACAGGAATTTGCAAGTAAGCATCTTTCAGGTCAATCTTAGAAAAAATTGCTCCCTTGCAGACCACTGACAACAACTCATCTATCTTAGGTAAAGGGTACTTCTCACAGTGTATGTGGTTGTTCAGTTCTTTGAAGTCTGCACAGATTCTCAAGGATTTCCGATCTGCCTTCAACACTGGTACAATTGGGGCTGCCCACTCACTATGTGTAATTGGCTCTAAGATGCCTTCTGCCACATGCTTTTCCAGGGCTGATTCTACCAATTGCTTGTAATGAAACGGCACTGTTCTTGCCTTGAAAAATTTAGGTGAAGCCTCACTTTTCAGGTGAATTTTTGCCACCATGCTATTAATTGGCTTATCTGCCTCCACTGAATATTTGTCTAACATTTGTTCGGCACTTTTAATTGTTTTAACTATCGACAATTCATCTAGGCCCGCCAAGAAAATTCCCACTTTTTCCATGAGATCCTTACCACATAGGCTAGGATTATGTGAATCCACTACATAAAAATCCTGGACAATTTCTTTTCCATTATAACCTACTTTTGTCGACACCTTGCCATAGACCTTAATCGGTACATTATCATAAGCACTTAAAGATTTTTTACCTGGTTTTACATTCAATTGCAAGGTATCTGCCCAATCTCTAGACAATGTTCACACTGCAGCACCAGTGTCCAGTTCCAAGGGAACTAACTTCCCATTAATTACAAAATTCACCACTTGTGACTTCACTGAACATACCTTTTCTTTCACCGAATATAGTCGGTTTTCCTCACCTGCAGCTTCTTCAGACTGGTTACCTTCCTCTACTGCCTTGACCACAGAACCACTACCTCTTCTTCCTGCATTCCCTGGTCGTCTCCTCTCCCAGGCCTGGTTGTTCCTGTTCAGATATTCCCTACACACTCTCTGCAAGTGTCCCTCCTTGTTACAAAAGTTGCATATATATGCACGAAACTTGCACTTGCTACTTATGTGCTTGTATCCACAGTGTGTACATCTGGTCTGGCTCTGTACGACCATAATTTCCTGAGTAGAAGTCTTACTTCCAAAAGCCCTTTCCAGGTTCAATATCTTCTCGAGCACTGTCCATGAAGTCATCGATTGTAGATCCAAATTTTCTGCCACCAGGTTAGGGAAATAATTCTCCTTTTCCACTGCCATGAACAACTGGTCCCTAACCCTGCTGTCCAACTGTGCTCCGAAGTTGCAGTGGTTAGCCAAAGCATTCAATTCCGCAAATAAATAATAATAATAATAATAATAATAATAATAATTTTTATTTAGGTAATGTACATACATAAAGAGATTTTACAAAGTTTGTTGGCTTTAAAGATAGAGCTAGTACATACAATGCCTAAAGCCACTATTACGCAAAGCGTTTCGGGCAGGAAAAACATTAATGACTAAAGCTTAAAACTAATGGGTAAAAAGAATAAGATGTGTTGAGTACAAATAAAAATAGAGGTAAAAGAGGGGGGAACATTGTTGAAAAAGCAGCACAAATACAATTACAAATTATTACAGAAAATTACATTCAAACAGCGTTGATTTGAAAAACAAAAAAAAACAAAAAACATACATGGGTTGACAACAGAGGGGTAAGGTGGGTTACAGGGAATTTATTAGGTATAGCTTCGTTTTTAACTTAAAATGGTTGAGAGAGGTACAGTCTTTAACATGGTTGGGAAGGTCATTCCACATTCTGGGCCCCTTGATTTGTAGAGCATTTCTGGTTTGATTAAGTCGTACTCTAGGAATATCAAAACTGTATTTATTTCTGGTGTGGTGCTCATGGGTTCTGTTACAACCTTCTATGAAGCTTTTGAGATCAGGATTGGCATTATAGTTTAGCGTTTTATATATGTATAATACACATGAGAGAATGTGCAGTGACTTAATGTCTAACATATTCAGAGATTTGAGTAGGGGTACCGAGTGATGTCTGGGGCCAGAATTGGATATTGTCCTAATAGCAGCTTTGTGTTGAGTAATTAGAGGACGTAAGTGATTTTGGGTAGTAGAGCCCCAAGCACAAATACCATAGTTGAGATATGGATAGATAAGGGAGTAATAGAGAGTCACCAGGGCAGGGCGTGGTACATAATATCTGATCTTAGAAAGAATGCCCACAGTTTTTGAAACTTTTGTTGATATGTTTAGAATGTGTCCCTGGAAATTCAGCTTGTGGTCAATGAGAATGCCAAGGAATTTGCCATCTAATTTGTTACAAATTTGAGTATTGTTTATTTTGAGATTTATTTGATTAGAGGATTTATTGCCAAACAGAATATAGAAAGTTTTGTCAATGTTAAGGGTGAGTTTGTTGGCAGTTAGCCACAGATGGACTTTATTAAGCTCAGTATTTACTGTGGCATTTAGAGCAAGGGGATCAGGACTGGAGTAAATGAAGGTTGTGTCGTCAGCAAATAGAATTGGTGTGAGGTGTTGGGAGGCATTTGGAAGGTCATTAATGTAGATGAGAAAGAGGAGAGGGCCAAGTATGCTGCCCTGGGGAACACCAATGTTGATGGGTACGGTGGGAGAAATTGTATTATTCACAGAAACACATTGGAGCCTGTCAGTAAGGTAGGATTTGAGGTATTGTAGGGAGTGTCCTCTGACACCATAATGATGCAATTTAAGAAGAAGGTTTTGGTGGTTGACAGTATCGAAAGCTTTACGCAGGTCCACAAATAACCCAACAGGGAACTCATTTTTATCAAGAGCTGTATGAATCGAGTTAAGCATACTAATAAGTGCATCGTTAGTGCTTTTTTTTGGCCTGAAGCCATATTGGCAAGGGCTAAGTATATTGAGTTTGGCTAGATATGAGTAAAGCTGCTTATAGATTAGTTTTTCAAAATTTTTTGACAAGTTTGGCAGGATTGATATAGGTCTGTAGTTGTTAACATCTGTGAGATCACATTTGTGGACAGGCGTTACTCTCGCTTTTTTTAGAATATCTGGAAAGGTTTGGAGTTCAAGTGACTTGTTGAAGAGCAAAGCAATAGCAGGGGCTAAAGATCTGGAGGTTTTTTTGTAGATTAAAGTTGGTATCTCCTCAAGGGCACCAGACTTGGTTTTAAGGGAAAGGATTATCTCATTGACGTCAGTGGAATTAATAGGCTTTTGGTACAGAGACTGTGAATAGTTACCTGTAAGATAGTCCTTAATGTCAGTACTGGAAGATGGAATATCATTAGCAAGGGATGAACCAATGGAAGAGAAGAACCTATTGAACTCAATAGCAGAATCAGAGGCTGAAAGCTGACCATCGTTATTAGACAGGAGAGTCGGTTTGTTATTTATAGACTTCTTTGATCCCAATATTTGTGAAATTGTTCTCCAAGTTTGTTTAATGTTGCTCTTTATTTGGGTAAATTTATCTTCGTAGTATTTAGCTTTGGCTCGTCTAATTATCTTAGATAGCAATAATGAGTAATTCTTTGAGAATTCTTTGGAGACAATTCCAAACCTATACTTCTTCTCAAGGTCATGTTTTTTATTAATAGATTTAAGTATTCCCTTTGTAAGCCAGGGATTGTTAAGCCTTTTGGTTGTGACTTGTTTTGTAAGCATAGGACAGTGGGTATTATAAAGGCTAAGAGTTTTTTGAAGAAAAGATTGAACTGCTAGGTTGATGTCCTCTATGTTACCTAACTCGGACTCCCAGTTGACATTATCAGTAGCAGTTATAAAATTGTCTATAGCAGTTTCATTGTGTAGTCTAAAACGTATCTCTCTTGACTCAAGAGGTGGTTTGCTAATGTTAGTTAAGAGAAATGTGGGGTAATGGTCTGTAGTGCTATCAGTGATTATACCTGAAGTAAGCGGAGAGGTTATGTTTGTCCAGATGTGATCTAGAGTTGTGGCAGTGCTATCAGTGATTCTAGTAGGTCTAGTGATTAAGGGTATGAGGAAGCAGGAGTTCATACAGTTGAGGAAGCTAACAGCAGTAGGGTGTTCTGGCACGCAGAGGTCAATATTAAAGTCCCCTGCGATAATTAAGTGGTTTTTGTTCAGTCCGTTATCAAGTATTAGATTTCTAAGGTTTGAGTTGAATTCGGACACATCAGTGTTAGGAATTCTATAAACTGCACCCACAGACAGGACAGACTCGGCACCCTTGACTCTGAAGCTGGCGAAGATATACTCCCCATAGCAGTCTCTAGTTCTAATTTCTTTTAAGCATGTTAGTTCTTGGTGGTAGTAAAGAGCAGTGCCACCACCTCTCTGAAGTTGACGACAGTTGTGAATTGCTGAGTAGTTAGGCATGTTAAAGAGTTGAGTAGTATCCTCTTTCAACCATGTTTCAGTAAGTATAATAAAAGAGAATTTGTTGTCAATAGCTTCAATCAAGGCACTAACATCATCGAAGTGTTTACCTAGGGATCTAACGTTCAAATTGATTACAGAGATATTGTGATTATGAGTTACTACATTGTTTACATCATGTGCTGCAAAATATCTGCAATTTAGATCATTAAAGTGATTATTGTCATAGATAGTGGATAAGAGGTTAAGTTCTGGGTCTATACTTGTCTGCATAAAAAAGCTGATTGCAGGAAAAACAAGGAAAGAAAGGCAAATTACAAGGTAGAAATAAGCTATAAAATAGGGAAAAAAATGTACACAATACTGTGCCAAACAAACACGAAAAGGGGCTTACAGGGGTACAATGGAGTAAGGGAGTATGGCTAGGCTAGACAACCTAGGTAATAAATGAGATTAAAGAAAAAACATATAAACATGGACTATACAAAACACAAGATATAGATATACAAAGCAAAAATATAAACAAGACTAAGCAATACAAAAACAAATTGAGCAAAAATGAAAAATGAGGTAGATTGCTTACAAGTACTCTCAGGTACACTGTAAGTAACAATAGATAAATAATATATATCAATATAGATAAGAATTTCACGATACAATAAGATAAGCAGTTACAGGAACAGATGAAAACAAATCTGCTGTAAAATAGAAAGTAATTATAGCAAAACACAACAATATAATAATATAACAATACAATAAGAGCTTACAAAGTATTGAGTCTGCTAAATTAGAGAATAATTATGGCAAAACACAACAATAAATGCAAGTAAACAAAAGAATTGAAACAATTAGAGGTAGAATTAAGGTCACTAGATAGCCATGGAGGATACACAAGTTTGGTGGAGAGAACAAAAAATCAGTAGAGACTGACAAGATGAATATATAAAAAAATTTGACAAATGATAATTGTAAAGTAAAATAATCTTAGAGATAATAAATTTTATTAAGCTTAGTTTTAACTTATAATTAGTATGAATTTAATTAAAAGAACAAAAATGAGATCAATAATTGATTTCAATAAATGATATAGATCAATACAAATAAATTTAAAATATAAATGGAATAGGGTAAGATTAGATTTAAGAGTAAAATTTTACAATGAAACTGAGGTAGATGCTTGCATAAGTACATGGAGACTTGATGGATTATTTTGGAAATTATATGAATGAGAGAACATTAGGTAAAAGGTAAGGCAGAGACAGCACCTTAGACAAAGTTAGATTAAGTTAGGTTAGGCTCAGGCACTGAAAGAGTTATTTTAAGTACTGGCATTGGTCGGGTTCAGGTTTTCAGATATACCACAATCACTTAAGAAAGCCAGGAGTTGTTGGTCACATTTTATTTCATATCTTTTTCCTGTAATTTACTTCTTCGCAAAAATCGTACCATTCCTAGTGTAGCACTGCTTGATAAGACCAGGTTTTTGTTTGCGAATTTGGCGCAGCCTGAAGAGGAGGGATCCACGCTGCTTTGTAAGACACTCATTTATATAGAGGTTGGTTTTTTGCTTAGCAGCTGATTGTATGAGGTCAGACTTCGCAGAGGGATTTGCAAGTTTGATGAGCATTCTCCTACTGTTACGGGGATTGTTTTTATCTATCCTAATAGCCGATTTGATTTGAACATTGACACTGATCTTTGAATTAATTAGGGTGTTGGCTATGTTACAGCAATCCTCACCTTGTTGTTCATCAGGTAGATCAGTAGAGCTAATTATCAGGGAGTCATGAAGTTGTTGTTGCTCTTGGTCATCTTCGGAAGCCGCCTGGTGAATCTGAAGGAGATTGATCTGTTTTTCCAGCTTTTGAAGGAGGTCACTTTGAGCTGAGTGGGTTTCTTCGGCCTGAATCTTACGTATTTGATCCATTGCACCATTTGCAACAGTTTGTATGTTGAGAATTTCTTAGTTGTTGTTCGTCGACGATTCAAGGAGGCGGTCTATGGTATGTTGTTGTCGGGTGACTGTGGCTTGGTGGGCCGAAATAGCTTCTGATTGCATTTTCACAAGGTTGTGCAGTTTCTGGAGCCATGGATTACTTCGGAGAGGTTTGAAGTTTGGACAGGGAGCCATAGATTGAGTGAATTCTGCAGCTAGAGATTCGAGGTGAGTTGAAGGGGGGGAGTGAGGAGGGGGAGCGGATGCTGTGTTTACCAACATCGGCGAGGGTTGCAGCGTTGCCAGTGTTTCATTCAGAACTCTAGGAGTAATGGAACCAGAGCGAGAGGCACCCCTACCTTGCTTGTTGTTATGTTTGGGCATGTTTTCGGTGAATAGATTCTTGGTAGCGTTTCTAAAGGTAGATACTTGGTGAATTATAGTAGGGATGCGTAGCGTATAGGGAACACTTGGCAGAAGGGTCGTAGAAAGGCAGGCGAAAATTGGTTAATTTTGGTTGATTACTGTTGAGGTTCACTGTGAGTTATGGCATATTAAGTCTCCATGCACTTAACTCGTGCTAGGCAGCAGTTAGGCCATGCAACGTTGAGTGGAGACGAAATTAACACGAATTTTCAGCAGCAGTGTCGGAGCCGGTACCACCCGCCAGCGTTTCCCGCCAGCATAAACCTGTACGGACTCCTGCTGCTTTTTCGTCCTCTTCTGGAAATCCATCAAACTCCTGTGATATGATGGTTTCACCACATACTGACGTTTAAGCAAAGCAATCAAGTCTAGATAGGCCTTCGTGTGCGGTAGCTCAGGTGCACACAAATTTCCGAGAACACTATATGCTTCAGAACCCAGTGAAACTAAGAGTACCGCTTTCTTGGTGGCATCCTCCTTAATCTCCCGGTACTGAAAGTTTACTTCCAGCAGGCTGAGCCACAGGTCCAACGAGATCTTGGCAGTGTTTAACGGCTCGATTGATATGGTAGCCATGGCCACGGTGTAGCACACTCCACTGTTATATGCGAAGCGTCCACTCGTCCACACGACGTACCCTGCACTGTCTTGATCCTCACACCACGTCTCGTACCCAGGCTCTCTGCCAGCGATGTTTAATTCTCGTCGCCACTGTTATGGTTTTGGTCAGACAAACAATCTTCGTCCACATAGTCTTTATTCTCCGCCAGTAACAACAACAACAATTATCAGGTACATGAAATATTATTAACAAGATCATAAACAAAAGAGCATCTGCTCCAAATATGCTACCTCCAACATCTGTAGTACTCAATCCCAACAGCTTGTTTCCAGGATCGTCCTTCGGCATGAGCACAGCGTACCGCTTTCATGAGAGGTTGCATGAATCTCACGACTTCTCCATTTGCTTGAGAATGTAGTGGCATCACACGGCGGTGTTTGAATCCAATATGCTCAGCAAAGTTGATGAAATCTTATCCATTGAATGGCGGTCCATTGTCCGTCTTGACAACTTCAGGAATGCCATAGTTTGAAAAGATCTTGTCGAGTTTCGGGATGACAGCTTTTGCAGATGTGGAAGTGATGATTTCTACTTCTGGATAACGTGAGTGATCATCAATGACAACCATCAAGTACTCTCCAGTTGGTAGCGGTCCGCAGAAGTCCATCGATACTTCCGTCCATGGTGCAGCAGTTAGTGGTGAAGGTTGTAGAGGTGTTGGTCTTGAAGTATCCACTGCAGCTTGGCAAGGGACACATGCATCATGCATATGCTTTGCTTGACGATCAATGCCAGGAAACCACACCTTTTCTCGTAGCAGCTGTTTGGTCCTAACAAGACCTTGGTGTCCTTGATGTGCAAGCTTCAGAGCACGTTGCTGGAGAACAGCTGGAATGACGATACGAGTACTTCGCAACACAGTGTCGCGTTGTTGCGTAACACTTAATTCTGTCTGGATGCGTTCAAGTGCTTTGAATGCATCTTGGTCAACTCCTGAGGGTGGGATGCGTTGAAACTTTTTCTTAGTCAATGCATCCACTGTTGCTTGCAGAGTTGGGTCCTCTAGGGTTGCAGTACGGATTTCATCAAGAGTGAGAGCCTTAGGGACTGCATCACAGGTTATAGAGTGTACATATTCCTCGGCAACTTGCTGATGCTTGGTGATGGTGAAACTGTTGGCAGGATGCCGACTGATGTAATCAGCGGAATTGCCTGCACCCGGCTTGTATTTCACCGTAAAGTTGTATGGTTGCAGACGAAGAGCCCATCTCTCAATGCGAGCTGGTGGTTTGGACTTTGGATTATTGAAGATGGTCTCCAACGGTTTGTGGTCAGTGACTATCGTGGTGAAGGGTGTACCAAGCAGATACACATTCAAGTGTTCACAGCCCCATACAAGAGCAAGAGCTTCCTTCTCTGTCTGACTGTATCGTTGCTCAACATCTGTGAGAGAACGGCTGGCGTAGGCAATTACTACTCTGGAATCTGGTTGACTAGGTTTGTGTTGGGCTAAAACAGCACCTAAACCAACAGGACTAGCATCCACCGTTAACTCAGTGTCCATTGATGGATCAAAGTATGCAGCAGTCGCATTCTCTACTAGTGCATCTCTCACAGCATCAAATGCATTTTGCTCGATATCGCTCAAGTACCATGATGCATTTTTCTTCAGGAGCTCACGTAGAGGCTTTGTAATGGTAGCAAAATCTGGAATGAAGCGAGAACAGTAGTTTGCCATTCCCAGAAAATTATGTACTTCAGTGGACGTTGAAGGAGGTGCAGCATTCTTGATATCTGCAACTTTCTTAGGATCTGGAGACAGACCTTTGTCACTAAGTACATGTCCAAAGAATTCAATTTTACGTTGATTGAACTCACACTTTGCTCGGCTTAACGTCAGATTCTTTTCTCGTAAGCGTTGCAATGTTGCACGAAGAGCTTTGTCGTGTTCAGCTTGGGTATGGCCATAAACAATGATGTCATCAGACATGTTGTCAGCATTAGGTATATCTTGCAATACCTGGCTGATGATGTGCTGGAATACCTCGGCAGCACTGTTAATACCAAAACTCAGGCGCTTGTACCTATACAGACCTCGATGTGTCGTAAACGTTGTGATGAAGCGACTCTCATCATCAAGTTCAAGCTGATGATAGCCCTTGTTTAAATCTAACTTGCTGAATACAGTTGCACCATTCAAGCGGTAGATCATATCATCTACAGTGGGTGTAGGATGGCGTTCATGCATTATTGCCTTGTTGGGAACACGCATGTCCACACAAATGCGTATCTCATCTGGATTCTTCGGCTTTGGTGGAGTGACAATTGGGCTTACTCATGGTGTTGGGCCTGTTACTGGTTCAATGATATCTAGTTCGATCAGCCTATCCAGTTCGGCATCGACTTTCTTGCGAGTATGGAATGGTTGTCGGCGATGTGGTTGGACAACTGGAATTACATCTGGGTTGATATGCAGATGTACTTTGCTATCAGTATAACAACCTATGGATTTAAATCGATCAGAAAATTCAGCAACAATACCATCAACATTGTTTGCAGATTCCACTGCTACAGCATTAGAAAGCTGAAGTAGCCCCAATTTGGTTGAAGTCTTGTAACTAAGTAGAGACTCCTTTGCATTCCTAACAACATGGAATGTAGTAGTGAGCTTTGCATTCTTTGACTTAATCTCTGCAGTGAAAGTTCCAATCACTGGCAAGACTACCTTTGAAGCATAGGCAGTGGCTTTGCCATTATAGTTCTCAAGCTTTGGGAACTGTTTTTTAAATTTCTCATAGTGGCACTCAGCAAAGGTGTCAATGTTTGATCCAGTGTCAATGAGAACTTTGAGACAAATACCAGCAATGTATGCACATGTCTCTGGGTTGTTTGGAAGATCATTCCATTCTGTGATTGCTTGTACTCCATAAATATAATCACATTCACTGTCATCTGAGACTGGTTGTAATGACATGTTGTCTTGTACATTATTAACATTCTGGATATGAGGTACAATATTGTGTTTACCACCTCGACCCCTATGACCTGATCCTTGTACAGTGCTTTTATTCACTGACTGTGGTTTCTTTAGTGTGGAACGACACATAGCACCAAAATGACCTAGTTTTTCACACTCATAGCACTTCTTACCTTGAGCAGGACAAACATTATTTTGGTGTGGGTAGTCTCCTACACAATTGTAACATTTATTGTTGACACCCCTCTGATGTGAATCGTTGTGACTGCTTGAGTCTTGTTCCATGACTCCAGTTGTGATGTGGCTCTCGGCTCAATTTACTGTTAGGTTTGCCATGATATCGTTTATGATCACGGTGTCCTCCCTGAACCTTAAGTACCACATCACTGTTAGTAACAGTGGCAGAACCGTTGTTGGCACTGCACTCCATAACACGAGCATCACGTGCAGCATCTTCCATTCGACGAGCCATATCCAGTATCTTGGTAAGAGAACTTTCATCATCAACAAGTTCTAGAGCTCTTCGACGGAGACGTGTAGATGTGCATGTTTCAATTATTTGCTGTTTGATTTCTTTGTCAACATCAGCAAACTCACAATGGGCTGCTAAACCCTGCAGACGTGTGTGGTATTGATCCACAGTTTCATTAGAGAGTTGTCTGGCTCTCCTGAAATGCATAATTTCCATTGCAGTATTTTGCCTTGGTTTGAAATGCTCTGTTAGTTTGGCTTTGGCAGTGTCATAATCTTTGGCACCACCAGTGTCTTTCAGTGTATCAAAAATGTCACAAACTCGATCACCTGCATAATGATGTAGAAAGGCACGCTTTCTTTCAGCACTTTTGATGTCTGAAACTATCAACAAATTTTCAAACCTTTTAAGCCATTTGATCCACCTCTGTGACAGGTTTGTCTGGTCACAGTCAGGATCAAATGCAGGAAACTGAGGTATATTTGCCATTTTTTACTGAATAAATGTAAACTTATCACTTAAATGTTCCTCAGAATATTAAACACTTACTGCACTGTATATGTTAGTTAAGAATTCACTGTAATTACTTTATTTTTGCAAAGCACACAAGCATTTTAATGCAAAGGTTCACAGCAGAGCACAATACAGCAGCAACTGACTTCTTACCTAGCCCTTGTGTACATATGTTGTTCCTACTCACAGCAGCACAGCAGTTGTCAGCAGTTGGCACAGCAGTAGTTAGCAGTTGGTACAGCAGTTGGTGCAGCAGTTGGTACAGCAGTTGGTACTGCAGTCAGTTCACAGCTTGAAGAATTGTAGCACAGAGCGCATTCCGTATACAAAACATCGGGTTTTGTATACAGCATCAAAGCGTCGTTTCGTACACCGCGTCGGCAGATTCCTCAGTACACAGCTTCTTCAGTCAGCACAGCTTGGGTAGCACACAGCATTGGTTAGCACACAGCATCGGTTAGCACACAGCATCGGTTAGCATACAGCATCGGGTATGGCGCTCACAGCTTCTCTTCCTCCTCCAGGCAGCATGCTTCTCCCTTGTGTTTGAAACTGAACAAATACCTGCATTCACAGTTCATCCTCGTCTCCAATGTGGTGTTTGTATGATACTGAGGAAGTCTTGGTTGTAGGGTTGATATAAAGCCATTGCTTGGTTACTGACTTTAATACTTAAGATGATAGATGACTAGTAGCTTCCAAGCTGGTAGCGTCCAGTACGCTCTTGTTTACCTTCTCTACCCTCTCTGGCGTCTCAGCCGCCGAACATAGAAAACGGATGGTACCATTTTCTGTGAACATGACAAATACAAAAAACAAATCAACTCTGACTAAACAACTCTTCGCGATTTTCACAAGAGGTAAGCACTGAATCATGGAATAATTATATTATAATTACTCCTACCAGTTTCTACAAGACTCCTCTCAAACAATGTATTTTTTAACATGTTTAGGTATACACAGCAATGTGCTCCTTCCCTATTCTGTATGAAGGACCACACAGTGCAGATCAAAAACCAGCTACAAGCTCAGCCAACATCCTCACCTCACAGAATGGCCAGTCATACATGGAATCAGGAGAAAACAAAATACTTAAAGCTGATCTATGAGCCTCCACTGGCAAAATCTGGGTACAGCACAAGAATATCTTCAAATATTCCTGAGTGTATGAAGTAATTGCAAAGCTCAAAGTACCTCATACCATTTGGTATGAAGTCACTGATAACAGGGCAATCACAGATATAGAGTTGGAGAGTATGTTCTCTCAAGTAGGACTGAAAACAGATGTTTTTTTCCACCGAGAGGGTTATAAACCCAAAGAACTACCTACCAGCTGAAGCCGTAAAGGCCAAATTCCAGCTAAAAAATATCATTAAGACAATTGGCGGGCCCTTTAACAAGCCGCCGGCTTTCTGTCCTCGCCACTAGATAGTTAGTGGCCCTTGGGTAAATTCACTAAATATATAAAATAATTGTCAGCACATCTTCCGAGCAACAAGGACAGCTACACAGTGTCTCTTAGAATTACGTAGGTAAACAGCAAATGTAACATATTTGTTTACTACAATATTGGTGCTGCCTGTAGAAGTTGAAAAAACATAGTTTCACTTCGAAATATACTAATTTTATAAGAAATTTCTACGTAAATAGGAGGCAGTAGAGCTCCGATAAGCCAGCGCTAAATCTTCAATATGAAGAATGTTGCCTGCTCTCTGATTGGCCAAACGAAACACAGTAGTGACCTCTATCGGCATGCAGGTAAACCATACCTAGAACCCAAATATCTTCCTAAGTGGACTTACGTGAATTGCACCTCAGCATCTTCTTAAGGCATATTTAGGAACATTCGTAGAAAACCTACTTACGAATAAATATATGGAGCTTCGTGAATCTAGGTCCTGGCTGATGCCTTGTGTAGGTGTTTTCCTTAGAAAACACTAGGTTGTTGAACCACCCTAATTTTCCTGATTTACTTGACTATATAATAATTATAAATACTTGTAAGTGCAGAGTTACATGTAATTGATTAAACACTTGATATTGTTATATTCTTATTATATATGTTTTATATATTGTAGTAGTTGTTGCTGTATTTGTGCTTGCACCATATATTTGTGTAGCATATATAGATTATTGTAATATATATGTATTATTCATGACGTGATTTTTTGCTTTCCATGTCTGTAAGGATGTGTACACTGTGTATCACACTCTACTCATTTCTTGCAATAGAGGGATGTTATGACCACGCATACACCAGTATGATCATACTGAGGCTGTGTATGATTGTGCTCAAACTATACAGTGATATCTTGGTTGATAGCTTTGTATCACGAAAATTGTAATTATGAAATAAGCTTATGTGACGGTATATATTACTTAATTTGTGTATTGTCAATGCATGACATACACCACTCAGTTTATATTAATTCTGTATCAAAGTTGTATGTCATGTATTTGTGGGTGTATATATATATGTATGTATATATATATATATATATATATATATATATATATATATATATATATATATATATATATATATATATATATATATATATATATATATATATATATATTATTAAATATGACCGAAAAAGTAAGATTAATAATTCTAACACGAATTTTCTCAATACTTCTTATGTTTCTTTTCACTGTTGGTGGTAATTGAAAAATCAATTCTCCAAAGTTCAATTTTATTTCTAGTCTGACGCGACACTTGAACGAGTTTCGTAATAACTTATTACATTTTCAAAGACTTTTAGTTTACACACACACAATTATAACCTGCAAACACTAAACAGTGTTCTTACTATGCTATGATTTAAACAGCTTTCATTTTATTTTATACCCGCATTTTGGGTGAGGTGATATGTTACGACAGTTTTGGATGAGGTGAACAAAACTTTCAACACAGGACAGAACACGAAACAATGGGTATTAATTGGGTACATTGAAGGTAAGAATGGAAGTAACTGCAGAGGGCCTATTGGCCCATATTTCTTGATGCTTCTATATTGGACCGGAGCCTTGAAGTGGGTAGAATATAGTTGTGCATTAATTGGCTGTTGATTGCTGGTGTTGACTTCTTGATGTGTAGTACCTCGCAAATGTCAAGCCGCCTGCAATCGCTGTATCTATCGATGATTTCTGTGTTGTTTGCTAAGATTTCTCTGGTGATGGTCTGGTTGTAGGAAGAGATTATATGTTCCTTAATGGAGCCCTGTTGCTTATGCATCGTTAATCGCCTGGAAAGAGATGTTGTTGCTAATTCTGTGAATTCAAGAAGAATTCTGTGTTGCGTTTCACTTACGAGATGGAGAAGGATGGGAAGCTGCCCTTTCTAGATGTAACAGTCATGGAAAGGAGTGGAGGTTTCCACACTGCAGTCTACACTAAGGAAACAAACATAGGAATGTGCCTAAATGCCAACAGTGACTACCCAGACAGGTACAAGAGGAGTGTTGTTAACGCTTACGTCGACCGTGCTCTCAGCCACAGCTCAGGATGGAAGCAAGTCGATGAAGAACTTTGTAGGGTAAGGCAGGTCCTAGTCAACAACGACTTCTCCAATGATTTCGTTGAAGACATCATAAGAAGGAAGGTGAAACGCCATGCAACCTCTGATGAGACAACTAACACAACACCTATACCCCCTATTAGACTATTTTACAGGAACTTCTTTTCCACAGCTCATAAAACGGAGGAAAGGGTCCTGAAAGATATTGTTAATAGAAACGTTATCCCTACAGACAAAAATCAGAAGATACAACTGACGATTTACTATAAAACCAAAAAAACGGCCAGCCTACTCATGAGAAACTCTCCAGACACAAAGTAGAACGATTTAAAAGAGACCAACGTCGTCTATGCCTTCAAATGACCACTTGGGGACTGTACGCCTCAAAGAACACAGTATATAGGCAAGACAACAACATCTCTTTCCAGGCGATTAAAGATGCATAAGCAACAGGGCTCCATTAAGGAACATATAATCTCTTCCCACAACCAGACCATCACCAGAGAAATCTTTGCAAACAAGACAGAAATCATCGATAGATATAGCGATAGCAGGCGGCTTGACATCTGCGAGGCACTACACATCAAGAAGTCAACACCAGCAATCAACAGCCAATTAATGCACAACTATATTCTACCCACTTCAAGACTCCGCTCCAATATAAAAGCATCACGAAATATGGGCCAATAGGCCCTCTGCAGTTACTTCCATTCTTACCTTAAATTTACCCAATTAATACCCATTGTTTCGTATTCTGTCCTGTGTTGAAAGTTTTGTTCACCTCATCCAAAACTGTTGTGACATATCACCTTACCTAAAATGCGGGTATAAAATAAAATGAAACCTGTTTAAATCATAGCATAGTAAGAACTCTGTTCAGTGTTTGCAGGTTATAGTTGTTGTGTGTAAACTAAAAGTCTTTGAAAATGTAATAAGTTATTACGAAACGCGTTCAAGTGTCGTGTCAGACTAGAAATAAAAATGAATTTTGGAGAATTGATTTTTCAATTACCACCAACAGTGAAAAGAAACAAGAAGTATTGAGAAAATTCGTGTTAGAATTATTAATCTTACTTTTTCGGTCATATTTAATAATATATGTCTACAGGAAAGACTGCTACCAAAATATACTAATATATATAAATATAAATATATATATATATATATATATATATATATATATATATATATATATATATATATATATATATATATATATATATATATATATATATATATATATATATATATATTAGTATATTTTGGTAGCAGTCTTTCCTGTAGACATATATTATTAAATATGACCGAAAAAGTAAGATTAATAATTCTAACAAGAATTTTCTCTATCTTTCTTATGTTTCTTTTCACTGTTGATGGTAATTCAAAGATCAATTTTCCAAAATTCCTTTTTATTTCTAGTCTGACGCAACACTTGAGCGCGTTTCGTAAAACTTATTACATTTTCAAAGACTTTAGTTTACAACCACAACTGAAACTGAATAGAGCTTACACATCTTCGAGGTTTATATCTACATTTGGATGAGGTGGATGAGGTGAAAAACGAACTTTCAACAATGGGTATTCAATAGGTATTAAATTCCAACACAAGACAGAACATGAAACAATGGGTATTGAATGGGTATTAAATTCAAACACAAGACAGAACACAAAACAATGGGTATTGAATGGAAGTAATTGTAGAAAGCCTATTGGTCCATATTTCTTGATGCTTCTATATTGGAGTGAAGTTTTGAAGTGGGTAGAATATAGTTGTGCATTAATTGGCTGTTGATTGCTGGTGTTGACTTCTTGATGTGTAGTGCCTCGCAGACGTCTAGCCGCCTGCTATCGCTGTATCTATCAATGATTTCTGTGTTGTTTGCTAAGATTTCTCTGGTGATGGTTTGTTTGTGGGAAGAGGCTATATGTTCCTTAATGGAGCCCTGTTGCTTATGCATCGTTAAACGCCTGGAAAGAGATGTTGTTTTCTTGCCTATATACTGTTTTTTTTTAGGCTTACAGTCCCCAAGAGGGCATTTGAAGGCATAGACGACGTTGGTCTCTTTTAAAGCGTTCTGCTTTGTGTCTGGGGAGTTTCTCATGAGTAGGCTGGCCGGTTTCTGGTTTTATAGTAAATCGTCAGTTGTATCTTCTGATTTTTGTCTGTAGGGATAACGTTTCTACTGACAATATCTTTCAGGACCCTTTCCTCTGTTTTATGGGCTGTGGAAAAGAAGTTTCTGTAAAATAGTCTAATAAGGGGTATAGGTGTTGTGTTAGTTGTCTCTTCAGAGGTTGCATGGCGTTTCACTTTCCTTCTTATGATGTCTTCCACGAAACCATTGGAGAAGCCGTTGTTGACTAGGACCTGCCTTACCCTACAGAGTTCTTCGTCGACTTGCTTCCATTCTGAGCTGTGGCTGAGGGCACGGTCGACATAAGCGTTAACAACACACACACACACACACACATATATATATATATATATATATATATATATATATATATATATATATATATATATATATATATGTCGTACCTAGTAGCCAGAACTCACTTCTCAGCCTACTACGCAAGGCCCGATTTGCCTAATAAGCCAAGTTTTCATGAATTAATGTTTTTTCGTCTACCTAACCTACCTAACCTAACCTAACCTAGCTTTTTTTGGCTACCTAACCTAACCTTACCTATATATATATGTTAGGTTAGGTTAGGTAGGGTTGGTTAGGTTCGGTCATATATCTACGTTAATTTTGACTCCAATAAAAAAAAAATGACCTCATACATAGTGAAAAGGGTAGCTTTATCATTTCATAAGAAAAAAATTATAGTAAATATATTAATTCAGGAAAACTTGGCTTATTAGGCAAATCGGGCCTTGAATAGTAGGCTGAGAAGTGCGTTCTGGCTATTAGGTACGACATATATATATATATATATATATATATATATATATATATATTTGGCCAGGCTATGTGTTCCATAGATACTGTAGGTTACTCCCTTTTAACCATTAAATGGAGGTTCTAGTCTGTGACTCATAACTCCATAGTCCATACCATAACATATATATATATATATATATATATATGTCGTACCTAGTAGCCAGAACTCACTTCTCAGCCTACTATGCAAGGCCCGATTTGCCTAATAAGCCAAGTTTTCATGAATTAATTGTTTTTCGACTACCTAACCTACCTAACCTAACCTAACATAACTTTTTCGGCTACCTAACCTAACCTACCCTATAAAGATAGGTTAGGTTAGGTTAGGTAGGGTTGGTTAGGTTCGGTCCTATATCTACGCTAATTTTAACTGCAATAAAAAAAACTGACCTCATACATAATGAAATGGGTAGCTTTATCATTTCATAATAAAAAAAAATAAAAAAAATATATTAATTTATGAAAACTTGGCTTATTAGGCAAATCGGGCCTTGCATAGTAGGCTGAGAAGTGAGTTCTGGCTACTAGGTACGACATATATATATATATATATATATATATATATATATATATATATATATATATATATATATATATATATATATATATATATATATATATATATATATATATATATAGGGGTACCACCACTGGTTTAATTAAAGGGACCCACATCCTCGAAGAAGAAAATAAATAGTGTTCAGAGAAGACCTTGTGGATTCTCACTGAATACTTTAATCTTTTCCTCTCCTACCACCCCTATTATTGTTTTTTTTTTTATTTATTTGATTTTATTGCAATGTTACAGTTTACAGAAAACACACACTTATATAACAATATAACAATATACCAATCAGTTTTCGAAGACCTCGTCCAGTTCCTCGGGGGTCGGGTGCGTACCCAAGATACAACACGCATTTCCCCTCTGAACAGCGACACTGAGGCGCTGGAACATAAAACTGGCCGCTCTTGGGTCTCTAGTCTTCCCAATGAGTTCCTCGCCCAGCTCCTTCAGGAACTTAAGTGCACATTTACCCCAGGCGCCCAGAGTCTCAGAGCCTATTGGCACGAACCTGTAACAACGTTCTAGGTCCCTGTACTTGTTAGTTTTCTGGGTCTCCCTGAAGGTGGCCGCCCCGCCTCCCTCAGCTGCGCTGTAAGGTAGATAGGTATCAGCCAATGTGGATGCACACGTGTAGTCCCACACGACCTGTTTACCTTCTCTCCACGGCTGCAGGGTGACTCCATCTGGGCGTTTTTGGCTGTTGTCAGGCCTGCACAACTGAGGTTCCCTTTGTGCTGGGCACCCAGCTGACGCCAAACTTCTCTTGATGATGTCATTGACTGCTTCATGTCTGGCAATCTTTCCCTGTGTCTTACGACAGATGAGACCATGGCTGCCGTATTGGTCTGCCCGTGCATGGCCGCAAATACACCGGTGCTCGGTGGAGATAGGGGCGGCAAGGCGCAGAGCAACACCAATACTTAGGGTCCGATGGTCCAGGCGGGTCCCCAAGGCGGAATTAGGGACTGCCAACAGGAAGTCCCCGGCATGGGGAGCTTGCACAGCTAGAAGACGCGCTTTGTCCTTCCTGGAAGCTGCCTCCAGCAATGATGTGGCGATGTTCTCCACTATGGGGCTATCCCATTTGGACTGTTTGCAGTCATTTGGAAAAGTCGGTCGAGGATGAGAGTTGACAAGAGTGTCCCACTGACCGGCTCCTTCCGCGAATTTGGGATCATGAATCCCAATGAAGTCTCTTAGGTGTTCCGGTAGTATTTCCTTAACTAATTCACCTGTTGCACTGGTCGAGGATAAGAATGCCGGCAATGCTAACTGGGTCGCCTTGCGAATACCTATCCCCCCGAGTCTAACTGGGAGCGTTGCTTGGTCCCATTGGTCATCTTGCAGGGAGAGGTTTAACACTTTCACGGTTATTGACCTTAGGAGTGTGTCATATTCTGTTAATTTTGGGCTGTCGAAGGAGGGAGCACACCTTAGGAAATAGGTCAGTCTGGGCAAAGCCAGGCACCTTGTGAGAAGGTACAGAGCATCGTGGGCGTCCAAAGCCCCTATTCTTCCCTCCATCCTCCTCAGGTCGTTCAGCTTTTCTTCGAGGACTACCTCAATGGCGCTCGAGCCCAGAGGTGCCCCTAGCAGCACACTGTCGGTGGGAGCGATCACTTGGGCTCCTGGCAATATGGTTCGCACTGCATCTATGGTTGGTTGGCTAGATGAGATGATTTCACACTTTAATGGGTTTAGGGTGAGTCCTAACTCCTCTCCCTTAGATTTCACCAGCTGTAGATCTTCTAGCAGGGACTCCTGTGTCCCTGCCAGGGTGCCATCGTCCAGGAACCAGATGTTGAGTTCGCTGGTCAACCTGCTTGTGACCTCTTTAACAGCCATGCAAAAAAGAAAAGGGGCAAGTGGGTCTCCCTGCTGGACACCTTCTGCAGAAACAACTTCATGTTCCCCAAACAGCAGCGTCGATTCCCTACTGTACCCTGCTGAGACGAAGGGGAGTAGAGAAGGAAAGCTTGTTCGAACTGCTTCCAGTACCACATCCCTTTTTACCTGGTTGAAGGCATTTTTAAAGTCTAATTTAATTAATGCCTTATTTTCTGGGAGGTGCTTTATATAGGCTCGTGCTGCATGAGCTGCTGCTTCACAGCCATGGGGGACACCAAAACCTAGTTGATGGGGTCGAATATATATCGAATCGAATCGATATATATATATCGGTCGAATCGGTCGAATCCGATATATCGAATCCGATATATATATCGGTCGAATCTTATATATATATATATATATATATATATATATATATATATATATATATATATATATATATATATATATATATATATATATATATATATATATATATATATTTATGGGGCACCGACCATGATCCATGCTCGTGATCCATAACCCATTACAGTGTCCTCTAAGCTAGTGTTTTGAGCTCCAAACACTAGCTGACACTAACGTTAACTCTGGGGTGACTAGAAAGACCACGTGTGTATATGTTTACGGTTATGCCAGTGTGTTCTGTCCCGTAAGGAATGTAGACCTTACCACTAGTTTGCTGTTTGTGATCGTTGTCTCCACTCTATGTGGATTCAAGGAGTTACCGTAAAATCGAGTTGGTAAGGTATCTATTGTACTTTGGAGGGTATTAGAGGTAATAAATCTTAACTAAGGTTTGTAATCAGAGTAGCCTTTTACCCTGGTTGTAGTGGGGAGGGGGGGGGGTAATCTCTCTCTAGACTTCAGACTTTTTAGGTGAAATATTATTTGCTGGGAGTTGTGTTCCTTGGGTTGACGGGCCTAACCTAAGTCTACTGTTTTAGGAACTCATTGATCTTAGATATTTGCCCCTCACAGAGCAAGCACTAGTTCATTCGAAACAAGTGGCCTGTCCGGGATATGTTCGTATTTTTTATGTGTTGTAAAAATTTAAGTTTTTGAGTGCCTGAACTTGTTAATATCTTTTCTTAGGAACAGTTGTGTGGTAGCCTAGGGTCCAGTTCAACCAGCAAAGGATTGCATCTTGCACTGACTGCATATCTAACTGGATTCTTCTTCAAGATTGAGGTAAGTGTTTTCCTTGCTTCAACAAGGGCCATGAAAATTTTTGTATTTTTCAATTGCTTTTTACCCTTATCTAGAATAATTGGTGTTGGAGACTAGATTGCAGGAAATGGCATGTACCAGTGGTGGAAATTAAGAGGTTGACAAAAGCGAATTTAGTGTTGTTAGGAAATGAGTTTGGTCTAGAGTTAAATGAAGCGGATAAAAAGTGGGTACTTATTAATGTAATTATGTGCATATGCACCAACCCTGACTTCTCCAGCAGAGGCAAAGGAACAATTCTACGATGACCTCAACAGTCATAGCGAGAATCCCTGTAAAGGAGCCACTGTTCATCCTATGCGACTTCAACGCCAGAGTGGGTGCCGAGCACAACATTTGGCCCACTTGTCTGGGTCAATTCGGCATTGGGAGGATGAATGAGAACGGGCAACGTCTGTTAGAACTGTGCTGCCTTCATGGTGTTTGTGTCACCAACACGTTCTTCGGCACAAAGCCTCAACACCGAGTATCTTGGAGACACCCCAGATCCAAGCACTGGCACCAGCTTGATCTGATTCTTACCACGCGTGCAAGTCTACCCAGCGTCAAGATTACGCGTAGCTACCAGAGTGCTGTCTGTGACACCGACCACTCCCTGGTATGTAGCAGGGTCAAGATGCAACCAAAGAAGATTCATCACTCGAAAAGGCGGGCAGACCTCGTATCGACACCACCAAGACCCGCAACCAGGACAATGTAGAAGATTTTACATGCTGCTCGAGGAAGCTCTCCCTGGCCCAACCGGGGTCACTGCCTGTAAAAGATGGGAGCACTTCAGAGATGCTGTGTTCAACGCTGCCATTTCCACCTTTGGCAAGAAGACCAGCAGGTCGGCAGACTGGTTCGAGGCTTACTTGGAAGAGATGACACCTGTCATCGAAGAGAAGAGAAACGCCTTGTCAGCCTACAAAGCCTGCCCAAGTCAGCGCAACTTAGAGATCCTTTGGGCTGTCTGCTGCAAAGTGCAACAGAGTGCCAGGCGATGTCCCAACAACTATTGGCTCCAACTCTGCTCCCAGATACAGACTGCAGCGGATACAGGCAATGTAAGGGGAATGTATGACGGCATCAAACAGGCCCTCGGCCCAATCCAGAGGAAGACTGCTCCTCTGAAATCTGCCACTGGCGAGGTGATTCAGGACCAGACACTGCAGCTGAAGCGCTGGGTCGAGCACTACTCTGAGCTATATGCCAGGGACAATGTGGTCACCGAAGACGCCCTGAGCGCCATTGAGTGTCTGCCTGTGTTAATGGAGCTCGACAGCGAACCGACCCTGGAAGAACTCAGCGATGCCCTAGACTCCCTTGCTTCTGGTAAAGCTCCTGGCAAAGATGGCATTCCTGCTGAGAGCTTGAAGTGCTGCAGAGGTAGCCTGCTCATGGAGCTGCATGAAATTCTCTGCCTCTGCTGGGAAGGAGAGGTGCCACAGGACATGAGGGATGCCAAAATCGTCACGCTGTATAAGAATAAAGGTGACAGGGGCGACTGCAACAACTACAGTGGAATCTCCCTCCTCAGTATTGTCGGAAAGCTGTTTGCTCGAGTCGCATTGAAGAGGCTCCAAGTAATTGCAGAGAGAGTCTATCCAGAATCACAGCTGACAGGTCCACCATCGACATGGTCTTTTCCCTCAGAAAACTGCAGGAGAAATGCAAGGAACAGAAGCAGCCACTCTTCATAGCCTTCATAGATCTGACGAAGGCCTTCGACCTCGTCAGCAGGGATGGCATGTTCAAGATCCTCCCCAAGATCGGATGCCCACCCAGGCTCCTCAGCATCATCAGATCTTTCCAAGAGAACATGAGGAGCACCGTGGTCTTTGATGGCCTAACATCAGACGCCTTTGACATCCGAAGTGGAGTAAAGCAGGGCTGCGTACTGGCTCCAACCCTATTCGGGATTTTCTTCGCAGTTATGCTGTGGCACGCCTTCGGATCTGTCACGGATGGCATTTACCTCCGGACCAGGTCGGATGGAAAGCTCTTTAACCTCGCCAGGCTGAGAGCCAAGACGAAGGTTCGGCTGAGGTGTCTGCGCGACTTCCCTTTTTGCCGACGACGCAGCAGTCACTGCCCACTCGGCTGAAGACCTCCAACGGCTCATGACCCGCTTCAGCGAGGCCTCTCAGGCTTTCGGACTCACCATCAACCTGAAGAAAACACAAGTCATGGGACAAGGAGTGGACTCCCCACCTGACATCGGCATCTCCAATTCCAAACTGGAAGTCGTTCACGACTTCGTGTACCTGGGCTCCACAATCTCTGACTCCCTCTCTCTTGATACGGAGCTAAACAAACGCATCGGTAAGGCATCTACTATCATGTCCAGACTGACAAAGAGAGTGTGGGCCAACAATATGCTAACTGAGTATACTAAGATTCAGGTTTACAGAGCCTGTGTCCAGAGCACTCTTCTTTATGGCAGTGAGTCTTGGACACTCTGCGCCCGTCAGGAAAGACAGCTGAATGCCTACCACATGCGCTGCCTTCGACACATCATGGACATCACCTGGCAGGACAGGGTGACAAACAACGTCTTGGGGAGAGCAAGAATCACCATCATGTACACAATGCTGAAACAGAGACGAATGCGCTGGCTCGGGCACGTTGTGTGAATGGGCGACGGCAGGATCCCCAAGGATCTCCTGTACGGAGAGCTGATGCAGAGAAAGCGTCCAACAGGCAAGCCCCAGCTACGGTACAAAGACGAATGCAAGAGGGACCTGAAAGCCATGGACGTCGATCATGCTATATGGGAGACACTGGCTACAGACCATTCAGCCTGGGGGCAGTCTGTTCAAAGAGGTCTCTCCAAGTTCGAGGAGTCACTTGCCAAGGAATCGGAGGCAAAGAGACAGAGAAGGAAAGCCGGTAGCCAGGAAGACAAACTAGAATCGGACTTCGTTTGTGCTCGGCGTGGGATAGACTTCCACTCTTGGATTTGCCTCATCAGTCACACCAGACGCTGCACCAGGATTGATAACTAGGGCGCAACTCCATAGTCTCCCGAGACTGAAGGATGCCTTCTACTACTTATTAATGAAATTCTTCAAATTTGTATAGACCAAGAAGTATTGCTAATTGATACAGCTTTATGCCAACCCAGCCAAGCTGAAAGTGCAGCTAGAAAGAACAGGGAAATAGAGTTAGGCATAGCAAAATTTAGACTAGCAGAGCAATAGGCAAAATTACAAGAGCAAAGGCTCGAATATCAGGAGGCAAGAACTAGAGGCCCTATTACCGTACCACCACCTGCAGGGGATTCAAACCCCATTCATTATGAAAAAAAGTCAAACTTGCCAGAATTTTCAGAGTTAGACCCTGAAAATTTTTTAAACCATTTTCAGAGGCGGGCCAGGTCCATGAACTGACCAGAGGAAATTTGGGTGAACATATTACAGGGGCAGCTAAGAGGTAGGCTCCAGGATACTTTTATAAACATACTTGACGAGGATTGTTTTAATTAGGTTAGAGTCAGGAAACAGATTTTAAGAGCATATGAAATCATGTCTGAAGTGCACCGCCAGGACTATCGAAACCTTAGGCCTACCTACAACTTTACTTCATTTGCAAATAATCAAATACGATCGTTCAAGAAATGGATTTGCTCAGCTAAAGCCGAGACGAACAAGACACTCAAAAATTTATTTTTAGTAGAAAGATTTAGAGGAAACTTGTCACAGCCAGAGGCACGGTATTAGAGGAAGGAGGTTAATACAAGTATTGTTGATTTGGCCAAGCTAGCAGAAAACTACCAGTTGGTAGCCAAAATGTCCATTAAAAATAATTATATTCCACATGGTAATAAACCTTATACCCACAGCCAGTCCAGACCAGCCCAATCTAATCTGTAACTATTGCACCTTCTCTTTCAGACAATACTAACCAGATTAAATTGTCTAACCCCCAAGGCACCTAAGAGTGAACCACGGGGCAACTCTGGTAGTAATGTCCTTCCTCCCCAATGATATGTGGGCCATTGTAAACGTTCAAACCACACTACTAGCCGATGTTGGCAACTGTACCCAGAAAAAAGACCCAATGCTCTTGTTGTGACACTAGACTTGAGGACTCCTGAATCGTTAGAGAGTAAGACACCCAACCCAATGTGGTTGGGCCTGCTTACTCCATTCTTGTCTAAGGGGGAACTTTTAAAATTTGAGGGTTCTTCCAGGAAGGACGTGGTGATCTTCCGAGACACCGGTGCCATCCAGACTTTAATTTTGGAGAATGCGTTGCAAGGTACCCACGCTCTCGACACAGGAGAGGTTGTACTGGTCGAGGGTGTCACAAGTGATATACGACCAGAATCCCTCCACAAGGTAACCCTGGAATCTGATTTCCACAAGAGTTTTTGTACAGTCGGAGTCACTTCTTACTTACCTTTCCCTAATGTTGATATAATATTGGGTAAGGATTTAGCAGGGGATAAGGTAAGGGACTCCAGACTGCCGATTATGTTGCCTACCCATAAGGTTTCCCTGGAACTACCCGCCGCAGAGGATAATGTTATGTACCCTGTGTGTACGGTGACCAGGTCTATGGGTCTTAGTGTAAGGGCAGCCCAGGGGTACCCATGGTGGTAAATCCTGAGGACACGAGAAACTTTCTGAGTGGTAAAAGCCAGGTGGACCTTAGATATTGGCCCCTTACAGAGCAAGACAGAGCAAGCACTAATTCATTCGTAACACGAGCCTTGCTGTGGCTGCCCACTCATCTAGCCCAGCCTTGCTGTGGCAACCTCTTATCCACCCAGCCTTTGCTGTGGCAGCCCCTCATCCAGCCCAGCTTTGCTGTGGCTGCCCCTCATCCATCCCAGCTTTGCTGTGGCAGCCCCTCATCCAGCCCAGCTTTGCTCTGGCAGCCCCTCATCCACCACAGTCTTGCTCTGGCAGCCCCTCATCCAGCTCAGCTTTGCTCTGGCTTCCCCTCATCCAGCCCAGCCTTCTCATACGAAAGTGCCAACATGTTGTAACGGACCATTAGATAAAGTAGAGTTTCGTATTACGGCATTTTTAACAAATTAGTAACTTTATCAGTAACGTAAATGTAAGACCTAACCTAACCTCTCATAGTAATGCAGGCGATGAGTCACAATAACGTGGCTAAAGTATGTTGACCAGACCACACACTAGAATGTGAAGGGACGACGACATTTCGGTCCGTCCTGGACCATTCTCAAGATCGATTTGAGAATGGTCCAGGACGGACCGAAACGTCGTCGTCCCTTCACATTCTAGTGTGTGGTCTGGTCAACTCTCATAGTAATCCTAGGCCTAAAACATGCTATCTTAAGCCTAATGTAATATTAAATAATCCTAGGGCCTAGTACATGTGCTATACTAAGTGTAGGATTATTTAAGTTTGTTTTTTATTATTAGTTGCTTTTCTTTCCCATACAATGTTTTACAAAAAGTGACTTATTGGTACTCTATTACAACATACTGGTAATGTGCAGCAAATAATTATAAAATTTACTATAATTTCAGGAAGATGGTATGCAACCCTTCGCCGCGAGACTCAAGCATCTGATGGCGGCCGAAAGTGGATGTAATTTGAAAATGAAAAAAAAAAAATGAAAATAAATTTGAGATTATTTTTTTCAACAACAGTAAGTTAAGCGTCCTCTGACAGGTTAGGCGGCAGGAAATTCTCATAAAGTTTCAAAACGTTAATTGAAAGTTTCCTTCTCTAACCTTACCGAGTAAGCCGGACGACTCAAACAGAAAACGGGGCAGTACGTTACTTTTGTGAGTCGATTTCAAATTACGTCCAAATTTGGCCATAGCGTGCATACGAGCGAAAAGTGATGTTATTTTTAAGAGGACGGGTTGCTGGGAGAGGGCAGAGATCTGCGCCTACCCTTCTGCACAGGGGTGCCAGATTCGAGTTGCCAAAAGTCGCGAGCTGAAGAACTAAATGTCACAAACTTTACAATAAAAGTAGCGAAATATTTAAACTTTAACAATGGAATTTTAATTACGTTAAATAAACAAAACATGAATAAAATGGACAAACAAATTCGTTTGTTACTAAAATCAATCAATCAAAATAATAAGAATAATTAAATGACACAATGAAAAGTTACGTTAAGACAAGTGAGCAAAATAACAAGAAGTGCAATAGACAAGTAAATGAGAGGTGCGGGAATATCGGCTTTAAGCTATCACCTCTCTCAGTACACGTACGCCAAAGCTTACGTCTAGCAGGGAGAAGTGTTAACTGTGAGAAAGCACTGAATATTCTGAGGACTGAGGTCGTGGCGGCCCCAGACATCAAGTAGTATGGTGGGCGAGTGCAGTTGCAGCCAGACCGGCGACCAATCAGCGAGGAGCCGCCAGCAAGACAGGTAGTTTGGCGGTTTGAGTCTGAGCAGGTGTTCCTGGCTGCATACGTTTTGCGCTCTGGCAAACCTTGCTGGTGTTGTTGTCGTTGTTGGACATTTCTTCCATAGTAGTTTTATATAGATGTAA